>NW_017536630.1:1856839-1911907 GCF_001853355.1 Bactrocera latifrons | reverse complement strand
GTGAAGATAAAATTAGTCTATTTTTGAGGTTTTTTTGCTTATTGTCGCGCCTTTATAAGGCAAAATATTTTTTAAGGTATCCTACGTTGGAGAGGAGGGCTCAAGGTATGTTTTGCAAAAAACCGGAATAAAATCGGTTAAGATTTAGCTGAGCTGTGAGGTAACATACACATTTTAAGGCTTTATTTTATAAGATGTAGAGATATGCTCGTACCAAAGTTGACAGGCATTTTGGCATTTTACAATGCTCGTAAATTCAGTTTGTGCACAAACAGCAGACCGATTTGGTAGCAAAAAAAAACAAAAGAAAACTATCAAAAAAGGACTTAAGCACAAAACGATTTATTGGACAAAATTTGCCGTTATGGGCACGCACTGCTGGCCAGAACCCACACACACGCGTTCCGAGCATGAACGTAGCAGCCAGCGAGGGGCGTCTGCAATGCTGACAGCGTGTCATTGACTGACAATATTTTATCGCATTATTGCACACATTGATATATGCCCGGCCATTAAGGATTTTACTATTTCGTTTCTGGTTAAAATAATTTCAATAAAATTTCTGGGGTTTGCGTGTTTTCAAGGGCCGTTAAAGGCAGTCGAAAAATTTCATAATTTATGTGCCTTTTATGTTTATTGCATTCGGCTGTGATTGAGGAAGTGGCGTGCCGCATTTGCAACAATTTTAATATATTACATTAGTTTACCAGAGATTTAAGTATATCGATACATAGCAAGACTATTTCTATGTAAGTAGTCATTTAGACAGCTGTCATTTTATCTGTGCAAGATTAATGAGTCAAATAATTAAGTGTTTCGAAAGCTGTAAAGAAAATTAATGATGGATACTGCGTGTTCACGGCTATATGCATTAAAAAAATTTAACAAATTCTAACGAGGTCGGTTCGATAAGCACTTAGATTAACGATGAAAAATGAACAAGTAAGGAAGGGCTAAGTTTGGTTCTAACCACTGCCTCAGTTTTATTAAGATTACTCACACAATAGCCGATATATATGGCATAAAGTCTATCGGAACTCCAAAAATCTTTCTATTAGGTATGTGGGGTCTAAGGGAATTATTGATCCGGTTCAACCGATTTTTGATATACAGTTACAATATAATTAGAAAAGAATTCTCTCAGAATTTATATAATATATCTCATTGACTGACCTATATTTTCGATCAAAAGCACGGAATTGTAACTTTTATGCAGATATTTGGCATCTGGAAGCTTCAATAGTTTCAGTCCAATTTGGTCAAGTTGGCAGCAGACCTCACAGGCACAATTCGCGCAAAGTTTCTCGCTATACATTTATTGGTGTCTAATTTGCGTAATGGAAAGTGAAAAAGTATAAGTGGTTGTATTTCTCGCACTGGCACATGAATTTCAAGATATCATTATGTACTAAACTTAGTCGAATATGGTCATATAGGTACGATATGAGTTTTCACCGAAATGTTTGCGATGCTATCGTTCTATTTCAACGAAGGCCTATAAATTCCTATAAAGTCCTCATATATCATTCGAGTTGAAAATTTTATTGTCTCTGGCGTACTTATTTACTTATTGATTTAACGCATCGAATGCGAGTTGGTTTCGAATTTTCCAAAGGTGCCTCCATCTCTTGCCATCCGGGGTGACAAATAACACTTTTTCTTTCTGATTTAGGGCTTCGTTATGGCTCTTTATAAATTTTCGAAACGGACGGACGGGCAGACAGACAGTGACTCGGATTTCAGCTCAACTGTATATAACCCTATATATAGCTCGATTATTGTTAAGTCGTACAAATATCCGTTAACACAACTATTACACTTTATAGTAACAAGTTGCAAGAATTGGTGATGTCTTTCCAACAGAGTTCTCCAACTCCATTAACCTGTCTGAAACTTCATTCGACTCAAATTCTACCTCGAGAGTGACTTTTTAAAATTTGGAAACTAACAAAAGTGGAACACGGCCAATTTGGACTGTGATGAATTGGGCTGCATTCCATAGTTTTATTTAAACAAGGTGGCCATGGCGACAAAGTAGGTATGAGTCAGGGCTCGTTCAATATGGCCGTTTTTTAATTAGTTAGTGGTGAATCGGGCCAATAAATGTGTACAGTATAGCCTGGAACCAAGTGGATGTAAATCTTCAATTGACGGTTTGACAATTTGTGAATGTGAGTTTTTTTCGTGACAGCCTTTTTCGGGGCTTCTGAGCGTGGCGCATCGAAAGCCGCACTTAAACTCGTTAAACCAAATTTTTAACAGACGCCATCGGAAAGCAAAAACCGAGCTCAGCATTCTTCCCCATTCAAAACTAAGAATGAAAACTATAGTAAGGTATCAATTATGGATTAATTATTTATATTATCAGTTCCTATTAGTTACGGAATTGAAATAAAACTTTTGCTAACCATATTGTGGACGTTGGTATTAATTAAAATTTGACACCAAAACTGCTAGTTCTATTAAGAATCAAGTTTTTAAAAAAATGGCAACCTTTCTTAAAAATATATTCTAAATACTTTTTTTAATTAGTATATAGCCTGATTTTTCTCACTTTTTATAAAAATAGTTCTATTTCATTCTTAAATATTTTTATTTCAATAAAATTTATGAACGTAATTGCAAGTTTCGATAAACCATTTATTTTTATTTTAATGTTTAACTTTTTTATTTTTAATGTTTGAACTAATGTTGTTCCTGAATGAATTTCATACTATATATATATTATATGTAATCTCACAGATGCTCGTATGTATATATTATATGAATGTGTTTTACCCCTTAGATATTTCTCTTCCATTTATTAATACCCCGAAAAAATCTCGCTGGCAATTTATTGCTTATTTGCGTGTCAAACTGTGGTATTACTCTACATTTCCCGATTGCGTTGGCAATGATTACCACTAATAACCCATTGGTGGATTAACTAAATGATTTCGTATGAATTTAACAATAAGCTAACGTTGAAGTGATGTAAATAAATGTACAAAACAGATGTACAGAAAGATACAAATGAAATAGCTGCAGAAGTATTTCAAATTTATAATTTAAGCATGTACTGTTTGGTTGGACCTTTTCTTCCTCTGTTTTCAGCTATGTGGCATAAACAATCATTGTGGCATGACAATATGCTACTTTTAGTACCACAACTAATTTTTGAAGAATTTTGTTGCAGCTATTGACTTAAACACATAATCTTGTCTGGGGAAATGTGGCATGAATGAGTATCTATGTACTCACACAATGAAACAAATTATCATACATGAACTACCAGCTCAACCAGTTTGAGGACTACTGTGCTTCCACTCAAGCAACTGTATCTTTTGCACAGTGATGCCTTAATATACGTTAATTATCTTATATTTGGGAAATGCTCATTCGTGATTAAATTGATTTAAAAAGTATCTTGTTTTCACTCTTGTAGAAAACCCTTTTCCCTCTTAACAAAAAACCGGGACAGACGTTTTCAGAAGTTGTTGTAATAACTTGGTGACACTATAAGTAGAATACTTAAAAACCTCTCAACCAAAGTCTCGGAGCTGCTGATGTTTTCCTGATCAAATACAAATCCAAAACTGCCCACTTCTGGGAGACTGATTTCTTCAGACTAGGCAATTGTTGACTGTACAGTACAAATTTAAGAGTTTGGCCCTAGGAAAGGAACTAACACTCGTAGTTTATGATTCTCTACCAATCCGTTTGCGTTGACTCAACGCGATTCTTTTCGTGCAATGTTTAGCTCATAGGCATTTGAAACAGTGATTAGTTGACGGTCGGACGATTTGCATTATTTTGTTAATATTTTCAATAATTAACATTACTTGACCATGGTGATGGATGGTCTGTGACAATAAATTTTCTGAAATGACGAAACCAAAATTTCGCAAAATTGGCTGTTACAATATCAGGACCACAAACAGTTTACATTTTCAATCACCTTCTTTGCAATTTCAGCTGTATTCTACTGTCCATCTTTGACGTGTACGCAGACAATACTGAGTCGGGCAATCACAATACTTTTCCAACACGAACTCTTATTTGTACAACGTCATGATCGTACCTACACAACGCGAATGCCAACTATAGGAAAAATAACTTATTTATTTTTACTAGACCTCAAAAATTGAGGTTCCTGAAAAATGCGAGGGTTTTAATCACCCTAATAACGTCAATTATATGCCTTGACGGCGTCATTAGGCCAGAAAAGGGTATAATATGTGAAGAAGATTTTTCGATGAAAATGTGAATTTTTTGTAGGACGTGAAATAGCGTAATAATTTTCGACAATTGCCAAGCACTTTACCAAATTGATACTTAACATGTAGAAAGACAAACCTCAGTAAATACACGGTCAGAATTTTACTCAAATCTGTAAATAAGCACTAGTTGGCGAAATCGCGTCATCCCCATTGATAAATGCTGTATATTCCCGTCTATTCCCCACATGACAGCAGATCAGATTTATCATATTCTTTAACTTTATAATAAATTATTCAAACATCTATGAAAATATCAAGTTTTATAGTAGCTTAGATTATGACTTTAAAAAGTAGCAGTTTCCATCCAATGCCGTTAAATAGCATTTCTAGACTAGAATACCCCCTTAAACTGATCGAAACCTAGTAATATACTTCAAGCCTTCAGAAATCGAATATGAAGACTGCGTACAAATGAATGGCATTATGACGACACAATGTTGCTCGCTGCAAAAAAGTACCAAATCATTTCAATACCTCTGGACCATAATATAATAATCCATTCCACTTAATATAATGATTTTTGGTTTATGGCTTATTTTACGACGAAAGAGCCTAATATAATTTAATTTCATTTAATTAATAATAACGAAGTTTGTAACACGTAGAAGAAAATGCCAGAGACCCTATGAAATTTATATACAAATGTATGTACATACACGAAAATGCCAGAGACCCTATGAAATTTATATCAAATGTGTGTACATACATGAAATAGTGCCTCAGCTTTTTAAATACCGGCCTGAAATTTTGCACCCACACTCTCCTCCTTTATATGTTAGGCCCATAAACCAAAAACCACGGCTTTAATGGAGCCGGGGTCAAAATTGGCCGATGAGCGTAACACCGTCTACATTTAGGTGGACATACATATCTCGAGACCCGCCTCACCGATTTTAACCAAATTTGGTTTGTGGCATTCCTCTGACACTTTTATGTTAGTGTGAGAAAATAAGCGAAATCGGACTACAGTCACGCCTGCTTACCATATAACACAATTTAAAATTCTATACGGGCTTCTAGAGTATGCCACCTTATGGCCAAAAATTGTCCAAATCCAACAAAAACTGTTGAAGTCTGTAGATACAGAATATTTGTACCACAGTATCTTTAGTTGACTTTTTACCGAAAGTATTGATCAATGTGTCGAATTTATAATTAAAATACAGAGAGAGAACTCTTCTGATAGTAGTATGTCTGTGTGCTACAAATGGGTTGAATCTGGTTAATATTTCTTTTACCCCTCATATATGTACGTAATATAAAGATTTTCGATGTTCCGAGACTGACTTTATACCATATTTGAGCTTAGAATGAATAAAATCGCCTTATGCGCCTGGCTTTAATCCTTGCAAGTTGCAAGAGTATGAAATGTTCGGTTATACCCGAACTTACCTCTTCCTTACATTTTTTTATTATTTTTTTTTAAGCATACACTAAATACACAGTTGGATTTTGGTAATTGTGCAATATGTGAAAAAATTAAATATGTATTTATTCAAGCGCTTAGCAAACACTATTTAAATTATCCTAACATAACATATAAAAAATGCATTAAAAAATCAGTGAACCGGTAGCCACACCTTTTTAAGAAATCTGGGTGGGTAGGTTTTTCGTTATTCAAATGCGCCTGCAAAATAATAACACTTATTAAATGTACAAAAAATCGGCATAAGAATAAAGAAAATTGTGTCAGCCGTATTACAAAACTCATGCGGCGCAATGAAGTGTTAAAATAATCACAAAGGCGCACCGAATACATTTTTAGAATGCCACTCAAATCTTACGAAATCGGCTTAAAGCAATTTTCATTTGAAAAGAGCCAAAAGGTATACAACGAAAATAAATTGAACAGTTCGCAGACAAATAAAACAAAAAACGTAAATATCAATATAGAATAGCCGACAAAGGTGCTCAGGCTATACAAATAAAAGAGGGCATGAACAATTTGACAACCGCTTGTCAACGACATGTCGAAATGTTAAAGGTGAGCACACATGACAGGCATTCATACATACTTGGTATATACATATACATATTTAAATAATTGTATGTAGTATGCTTTGTATTGCTCGCTGTGTCATATTTGGCTTAGCCGTTACAGTATTTTTTAGACGCAGTATAAAGAATATTTGATTTCCATATTTGCTACTTGAAGCATTGATGACACCTTTTACCCACCTTTTGCGCCAACTGACACAGCGTGTTTACACTGCCTTTCCAATCACAAAGCGTCCATCTTTTAAAGCCTTGAAAAGACCCCACAAACGCATCTTCTTATTTGCTTATATATTCTTTCTTTACTTATGTTTTTTTTCTTTTGCTAAACAAATAACAACTCATGCGTGTTAAGGTGGTTCTACTTATTTGTCCTTCAAGCAATATTTTTTGCTCGCCAAAACGCCAGCTGACATCCCAAAAAGATTTTAATGTGAAATGAGTTTTGAATTGCTGCTATAAATATGAGAACTGCGATTGTATTGTATAGATAACGGTGGCATTTTTATAAGTGAACATTAGTAAGGGTAGTAAGGAAGATCTTAAGATTAAAAAAAAAAAAAAAAAAAAACAAAAAAAAACACAAGAAAAAACGTTAACTACGGTTGCACCGAAGCCAAGTACCCTTCACAGGTGCATTTCTGTTAGTAACTATGTGTTCAGTTTGTATGAAAGCTATACGCTATAGTAATCCGTTCTGAACATTTTTTTTTTGGAGATTATATTGTTACCTTAAGCAGTAATCCATGCCAAATTTCGTGACGATACGACGTCAAATGCGAAACTTTTCCATACGAACCCTTGATTCCGATCGTTCGGCTTGTACAGCAGCTATATGCTATAGTTAACCGATCTGAACAGTTTCTTCGGAGATGACATTATTGTCTTAGAAAATAATCTGTACTAAAATTCGTGAATACATCTTGTCAAATGTGAAAGTTTTCCATACAAGAACTTGATTCCGATCGTTCAGTTTGTATGGCAGCTATATGATATAGTGGTCCGATATCGGCAGCTCCGACAAATGAGCAGCTTCTTGAAGAGAAAATGACGTTTGCAAAATTTCAAAACGATATCTTAAAAACTGAGCTCAACATACTGATCACTTATACAATATATATACTATATAGGGTCTCCGACCCTTCCTTCTGGGTGTTACAAACTTCGTGACAAACTTAATATACCCTGTTTAGGGTATACAAAGTGAAATATATTTGTAAATTACTAATGTCGGGCTTTGATAGCGTGCAAACCCATAAAATACTGTACAACACCCGTATGGAGAATGCACCAAACTATTTTTTTCAAGATATTGGGTTGTACGTAAATAGATAATCTCTCATTTCTCGAATTTGGCTTCGAATCTCGAAATTGGGCTTATTGAAAGCATCTTTCTTATGTATAGGTCATCTCGCCATGTATTATTTATGTACAATTGTGTCAATATTTTAGTTTTTAAAACTTTTTATATCCTGAACAGAGTTTGTAACACGAAAGAAACGGCAGTGACCCTCTAAAATATATATGTACGTATATAAATTAGCAGAGTAAAAAGTCGTGTCGATAATCTGTGATATTTTCTCGAAATTTTGCATAGATTGCTTAAAACAACGACGCAATCGCTGAAAAAACTTTTCAGATCCATATATTAGCATTAAGCTGGCATTCCAACTAAACGATCGGTATGTATTTGTATTGAAAACTTTTTCATTTCACGATATATTATCGCCAAATTATGGATGGGTTATTGTACAAAGCATCGGTGCATTATCCGAAGAACGTAAGTTATTGTAAGGAATCTTTGGTATTTTTGGGGTATTATAGCTGGGGTGGAACCGAATTCTTCGACTAAACCTTATTTTGATGTATAAAGTACTAATTACTGTATGTGATTGTTATCGGATTTTCAAGGACAGATTATTATGTGTGATAACACAAGTATGCCTAGACGCCTTCGTTTCGCCATTCTTCTGATCGCCATCTTTTAAAAGTGCTATCCTGTCAACATTTAGATTTGAAAGCTTTACAAAGTAAGGGAGTAGAAATCGTTATAGTAGTTCCTTAAAGTAGTATAATAAATATTATATCTTTCTTCACTGATACCAAACTTTGTTTTACAGAATTTAGATATTTATTTTGTATAAAAAATTTATTCCCGTCCTGCTATATAGTACAGAGGCACGGACGATGACAACATCTGATGAGTCGATGTCAAAAGTTTTCAAGAGAAAGGTTCTGCGGAAGATTTACGGTTTACGCACTGCCCAGCGAATTAAGAGACAACGGCTACGCTGGCTAAGTCAATTTGTCCGAATGGGCGAAAACACAACAGCTGTGAAAGTATTCGACGCAGATCTCCACTCCGTTGGAAGGACCAGGTGGAGAAGGAACTGTCTTCGATTGGAATATGCAATTGGCGCCACGTAGCGAAAAGAAGAAACGACTGGCGCACTGTTGTTAACTGGGCTATAATCGCGTAAGCGATGTCTACGCTATTAAAGAAGAAGAAGAATTCAGGTTGTGATGAGAATAGCACTCAATGCTGCTTACACAGAATTCATAGTATCATGCGCAAGTTAATCTTTTATTATATGCCATGTAGCGTCTATAAAAATCTCAATTCGATAAACAATGATGCTAGAGAAGATAGTCCATGATTAGACACTTGGCTTTCCTATTTGCTTAAAGTAACTCAAATCTTTATTTATTTAACAGCTTGGTTTATAAGTTTTGAAAAGATGATGTTCGAAGAAATTCAATCAAAAATGCAATATTTTGCTATAGTGGAAGACCGCTCATCAGCTGGATTGGATCTGTATGCCTTAAAACAACATTCGTAATCTTAGAATCAGATTTTGAGTTCGCCATTCATTGTTGTCTTACATTTGGTTGCAAGCTTTATTGGTATCTTTTTATACTAGAGCACAATTGAATTATATGAAGCTTTAGAGCAGTCATCGAATACATATTTGAATTCTTAACGAAGAATATTGTTCCATTGGCACAAGGTGAAATATACGTTCGGCTCTGATTAGGATTTGCGGTATCATCTGCATTTTATTTTGTTAAGTCTATAATATTACAATATTTGTGACTGTTTTAGCAATATGCTTAGGTGCTTAATTTATGTAATGATGTAGTATACTTTGAATACTTGTTTTAAGCAACTTTGGAGCAATTGTTATCTATAATATCTTAGATTTTAATGTTCTCTAATTGATGACTTCCTTTAAGAGGATTTTGTACAGAACTTTTCCAGCTATTTGAAATAAAAATTGGATAATAAAATTAAAAACAGTCTATGGAGCTGTGATTTAGTGAGCTATAAAAAGAGAATACAGCAATAAAAAAAACTTTTTATATTCCAAGCAGAATCATCATAAGGTATTCTACATAGGACATAATTTAAACCGTTTCACACCTTTTATTGGCACTTTCCACATTTCCTCAATTTGTATTATTAAGAGATTTAGGTGTTTAAAGCGTAAACTCAGACATGACCAAAACCAATGACACAATTGAAAATCATTGTAAATCAGGTCATGCAAGGTGACCCGAAAATAAAACCATAAACAAGCCGCCACAAATAAATAGAAGAAAAACAAAAACTACACAAAATAATCTTACTTTAAAGAACAAAAAAGAAAGGCGTTCAAAAAATCGCTATTGATAAAGGTAAGTAAGCATAAAATATGCTACGCAACTAAACAACCACGAGGACTGTATACTATTTATTGACTACTACGTGTTGCACGTTGATCCCGGTGTCCTTTTCCTGATTTTCCGGGGATAAGGTAATCGATAACAATGCCGTATCACTTAAAGTGGGGATCCTTGCTGCGCGGCAAACAATTCTAGTTTTCTATGCACACTATCACGTGTAGCAGACGTTGCTTCAGTGTAGGGTAATTGAAAGTGTCGCAGTCGTTAAGTTGCGGGCGGAAAAGAATGTTGTCGGTCTTGCAGCTGTTAGCTGGAATTAATTCCTACACATCTGTTTACTATTGTAGACATTGTCTACGGGCTATGACGTCTCGTTTTACCTTTCAATTTCCTGCTTGCTGGCAGTAGGTGTAAGTGAATTTATATGTATGTGTGTGTTTATGTCTGTAGGCGTATGTGTTGTGTCCAGCGATTGTCTTTGGTCTATCACTTTGTGTGAACAACACAACACATTCACTTTATTGTGTTGTGTAATTCTGCTTGACACCCTCATTGAATTTATTGCACCCTCAAATTGTTGGTGCATGCCTTTGATCACACCTACTGATTACCCGCACGGCTGCTACCTTTTTTACAACAGCAACGCCACTTTTCTTAAGCTAATTCCAACGAAACTGTAAAACTGAAAAATCCAAAACAACTACTTTCGAATAGCACACGAACAGAAATATTCTTCAACAAATTTTATATCTCAACTTTCTTTAGCTTCTTTCTTTTTTGTACGAAAAACAAAACGACAGCATATTTAATTTGTATTTTACGTGCTCGCGGTTAACAAGTTTTTGTTGTTATGCTTCCCCCAATGCTCTCAATGAAATTACACATACGAGGTGATTATTTTCTACCATCAACCAGTGATTATTATTCTCGTGCGTATCAACTCTTTCTAAGGACTTTTTACGTTAGCCCTCCGTACTTCTACGAAATCAACGAATTTGAAGTCGTTCGCCGTTTTCTGGAATTGGTAGTTTTATTACCGAAACATTGCTTACCATTTTTCACACTGTACTGTGACCACTCAAATGTTTTGACAGATTTTATGTGCTTCTCGTTAAATTATAAACCCAGATAGGGCGTCTTTGAAATAGTAAAATTTGTCATATTTATTGCTTCCGATGGTGTGTGTACTGTGGAGGTGAAATTCAGTTGAAAAGTAGCAAAACATTTACATATGTATACTTAGAAATTGATTACAATGAGTATTCAAAAACACAACATTTAATTAAAATTCCTCGTATAGGTATGTTAGTTTGCTTTTTTACCATAAAGCGTTCAATAAGCAAACAACTTCGTCGGGTTCAGACTAAGGCCAAAATATATACGAGTAAATGAATTTACTGTAATATTTGCTCCAAGTACTGCATAACTTCATGATCTTGGTGGCACATTTCACGAGTGGCAATGTGCTGTCTACCCAATCTAGCACGCTTAGTATCTAACAT
The DNA here is from genome assembly GCF_001853355.1 of Bactrocera latifrons. NCBI lineage: Eukaryota > Metazoa > Arthropoda > Insecta > Diptera > Tephritidae > Bactrocera > Bactrocera latifrons. The sequence goes on along the minus strand of NW_017536630.1, from coordinate 1,900,488 downwards.
TTTATTGATTCTCATTGATTTATATATGATAGGGCACGTAGTGATGAGGAAAAGGCAAATTGCTTTGCAAATCACCAAGAAAAAAGAAAAACTTTAAGTTGCCAACCTTGCCCAATACGCTACCGATTCGCTTGTGTTTGTTAAGACATCTACTTCTGAAGTTACTAGAATTATAAAAAAACTAAATCCGAAAAAGTCATCAAGATACTATTATTAAAAAAATGCTAATTGAGTTACCAAATGTTGCTATATCAGTGCTCTTCTTTCTCTTTAATGCCCAGGTTTTGGATATTATCGAATTTCGTGAAAAAAGTCGCAGATCATCATGATGAATAAACCTCTGAAAGACTTAACACAGCTGTTCTTAACTTAGTTTAGACAAAAATGTCCTATTATGCAATGCAATCATAAAACCTATTTGGATGTATGACATTCAACTGTGAGGTACCAACATTGATATGATAAGATCTTGATGGTAAAGATGGAGATATATTTCCAAACTTCTCGAACAACTAAACCCATTGGCTAATGCCTTGGGAAATTCCTGCAATCAAACACGTTTAAAAAGGAATGATCTATGATCCCACTAAAGAGCAAAGTTCTTGAGCTTCTTTAGTCTTAAATAGATTTAAGATTTGAGTACTTATTGTTAGGCTTTACCAAGCAGATCCAATAAATAAAGAAGTATTGAAAGAAAAAAATAACGATCAAATTCAAATTCACGCACTCAAAGGACGTAGAAAAGATGAAGCTGTGAAGTTAGCAACGTAAACATTTTTCTCATTATTCTATCCTCTTGATATTAGTGAAGTCTAAATCTAACACACCGAACTGACACAAATCAATAATTCCGGTACACGTGTATGAAGTTACTACATTAAAAGTGGCGTTAGGCTATCATATGCACTCTGATACCAAACTAAGATATGTTCAAGAAAACATGTTCCAGTATAATAGTAAACGAGTACAATATAATAGTATAGTAATAATATTGTTCGATATGTACGAATTAAAGTTTACCAGAAGAAAAATGGTTTTATCTCCGATTTGAGAACGCTAGCGCAGGATACGGACCGCTTTTGATCATTTTTGGAAAATCGTAGTAGCTCTGAAAAAGATTCGATATTTCTTTGTTTGGTAGTAAGCATATCTTCTCCTTAACTTTGACTGACGTTATAGTGGCGCACTAAGAATTTTTCAATCTAAAGTCTAAGCTAAGTCTGCTTTTCACCAAGTGAAAATTTACAAAAGAACAGAAATGGCGTAGTAATTATAGTTTAGCAGAGTATAATAGAAAGATGACTTGAGAACTTTAAAAACCAACTGAATGATTCTCAAGGTCCCAACGAACCATCATCAATACATAATAGACGTGATCAACCACATAAAAAACTGCAGGCTAAACTTATAAAGAAAGCTATCACATTGTTCATTAAGAGAATTCAATTCAACATTGATACGGAACAATGAATATTTTCCAAATAATTGGAATATATCCTAATAAAATGCGATAAAGAAAATATAAATAAAATAGCAGAAAAGTTATGACGATTTTACAAAAGTAATGATACAAGAGAAATCTCAGAATTAAGTCTGGACTAAGATAAGGAGATAAGCTATCACCCCACGGACGATATCGCAGTTGTCAGCAAAAAATGAAAGCCCTACCTAAAATAGTCACTCTTTTCAAAACAACAGCTTCCATAATTGTTTTCAAAATCAAAGAAGATAATACAAAGTAGGTAAATGATGTTGGCCAGAAGAAGTAACCAGCATCAATAATTAAAGTTAATGAATAAACATTTGAAAAGTTAAGCTTTAAGCTAATTGTATCCCTAATAACTTAGCAACTATCGATGAGAAAACATAAGCAGCTATAGGCCATAAACCTCAATAAATGAACTTTTCAAATTAAAACTGCTCAAAAGGCAGTGGAAACTGTAACACTGTACAAAACAATTATTCGAACAGTTTTATGCAAGGCATTAGAATCAAACTGCGAACCTTCCAAATAAAGATTTTAAGAAAAACCTTTTGAGCGACAAAATTTGAAACGATTTATCAGCGCAGCGATTAAGATCATCACGCCATGTACATACATATGTATATAACAGAAATGTACACTAACATTCATAAGTCGTTCAAAACAGGGGGAGACCAAGCTCGAGACAGATTCACGAGTAGATAAGGCTCATCTAACGATTTAGTTCCGATACTCTCGATTAGGTTATAAAAATGATATACTATACATATGTATCTAATTTGTGTCTAATTCGAAACCCACTAAATTTTCATACTAACGAAAACGATGTTTAAATGTATCCCCATGTTCAACTATTGTTTATAATGTAATCCGGTTTTAAAAACATCTGAAATATTAACCTTTTTTATTTTGATGAAAAGCATGGTAATTCTGACATATACGATACTTTTAGTTAGTTAAATCTGGCAATGTAACATAGTTTTCAAAACTATGGTCTACCTTTAAATTGTATAGGAAACTGTATAGGGATTTCTGTACCATTTTGGACATTCTGTACTAGAATAGTGTCATTGGTTTCTATAACCAATGTCACGCAATGTTTTTTCAGCTTACTACTACTGTCTCAATTTGTTATTTTTTCAATTACTCCAACGAAGGACCACACACCGTGGAAAAATAAATAAACCCACATGTTTGATGAGGATTTGAAATGAAAAAGGTAAAAAAAAAAACAATGTCCTAAATAAATATTAACGTAAATAAACTAAGCAAATACTTCGGCGGGTATATTATGCACTCATTAGTATATCCACTTGTGAATGAGGCTGAAGATTAACAGTTCGGTGGAAATAGTTTAATTTATTTTTCTTCCCGATTGAACAGTTCACCAAATGCTCACGGCTTAGCAAATAAGGGTCTCGAACACAATAAACAAGTGAGAGAGTAGTAATAGCCGGAAGCAAATGAGAATTTATTGTAGTATATGTGTATATATGTATATATGTAAATATGTATGTGTGAAAACGTAATTATCTTGTCAAAAGGACAAACCCAGAAATTTATTTCTGCTTTTGGTAAGTATTTTAATTTCCACAAGAAAGAACAATGTTGATATATTAACGCGGTTATGTTAAATTTTATCTTTACACAAGATTTTTCAATTATGTGATAAAAACTGAAATGGAAGTTTTTCAAAGGAAAAGCAATTTATTGTAAAATAAATTTATTAGAGGAAGCTGTGGATAATTTTTGGAAACACAGCAAAAAAATAGAACAAATAGGATACACCCATATCATGCGGAAAATTAACGTAAATAAAAAACAATTAATACATGATTAAGTTTGGATGCAGCAGCGCACTTACTACCGCAGATGTCAACTAGCTTACTACTATTATAAAAAAAAAGGAAAACTGTATTCATAATTTTAGATTTATTTATTCGTTCTTCAAAATCTATGTCGCCAACGTTTTTTCCAATCTTAGAAGCAGTTGTTAAAGAAATTTTCCGGAATAGCCTTCACCGCGCGATTCACTTTTACTGTCTTCATTTGACTCAAAACGGTTTCCTCGGAGCCGTGGTTTGAGTTTGCTGAATAGCCAGAAGTCACAAGGAACTAAATCAGGCGAATACGCTAGTTACGGCAGGATATTAGTTAAAAATTTAGCGAAAAAATCACAAAGAACCAATAAAATAAAATCGTGGTGCAAAAACTAAGATTTGTCGGCCCATAATTCCAGCCTCATTTCACGAATAGCTTGGCGCAAACCATGCATAACACGCAAATAGTATTCCTTGACAGTTTGACCCATCGGAAGGAATTCGGAATTCACCACGATAATCGAAGAAAGCTTGCAACATATTGATTTTGTTTGATCTGCTTTGATGAAACTTTTTCGGCTTCCGCTCAATTATGCCACTGTCTGTTTCCGGATGGTAAGCACATATCCAAGACTCATCGCCAGTAACAATACATTTCATGACGACATAACGTTGTTTTTTGAAAAAAAAGCATGATAAAGGAAACCAAAACCTGATGGAACGAACTACCAGATTGCAAAACTGCAAAAGTCAGGTGCATAATGGTAGATCGGAAGTACACAGAATTACCTATTGGTACTCGTTAGAAGATACTGTAGAAACATAATAATAATGCTAACTGGTTACTGTGTGGTCCCGACACATGTACGCAAGATGGCGCTGACAGATCGAGAAGACTTCAGAAAATACTTAGAGCAGGGTATCAAAGAAGCAAAGGAGAATCACTTGTGCATTCCTCCCGCAATGACAAGACTATATTGTAAGCATAAGGCCAAGCGTATACTAAGCACTAATTATTATATTGATGGGGCTTTTGGCCCAGATGTCACTAACAGTCACAATCTGGAACAAAAATATTTCGCTGTATGGATTTTCGCGTTAAATTTACAAGTCACATTTAAAAGAAAACGGAGTCCCTGGTGGCGCCATCTATACGTCGACTGGTGCGATAGAATCTGCTCAGAGTGCACAAGTGGTTTCAACGTTTTCAAAGTGGTCGTGAGGACTTAAATGACGAGCAACATGTGGGCCAATCAAAATCCGTGATCACCCGAAATTCCATCGAAACTGTGCGTGAATTCGTCAATATCAGCCGAAATCATCATTGAAATTCTTGAAAATGGAATTGAACATCTTCAAAGCATCGATTTATCGCATTTTGACCGAACAGTTGGGCTAACGAAAGGTGTGTACACGGTTTGTTCCGCACAAATTCGCTGACGACCAAAAATTGCTCAGAATCCAACATTCGAAGGACATCATTAAAGAGGTCAAAAAAGACAAAAACTTCCTTTACAATATTGTGACTGGTGAAGAAACGAGGTGTTATGGCACCGTGCGACTTCTTCCTTTTCGAAAAAATGCATTTGCCACTGCATATCGGCCAACCAGCTAAAACACTCGTTCGACATGCTTTTGGACCGTGCAAAAAGTGCAAAAGGAGACTATTTTAAATAAAATAAATTGATTTTGCCAAAAAAACCATTTGTTCTGTTTTTTTCCTCTTCTTTCCTTTGGAAAGCACCTTGTAAGTTAAAAAGGCTTTTTATTTTCTAATAATTCTAATTCCCATACACATGAGGATTAGATAAGCATATGATCTGATAAATTAGATAAAATATCATCAGTTTTGAACACTAAACTACATTATTTTAAAAGTAACATATCCAAGATATATAAGTGGAGATATTAAAGGGATTATTAAAGGGGTTATATCAATTAAAAAAAAAAAAAAAAAAAAAAATCCGACATAAAATTCTAAGATTTTATTAATGGAATATAAAGAAAAGAAGCCCGCTCTCTTAATATGAATATATACATATGAATCATTGTACGCTTCATAAGTTCCAATTATGTTTTATGGCCACATTGCAACATGTAATTTTCGAGCAATTATAAAAATTATTTCCTTTCCTCAAGCACTACCCTTTTAATGTATAATGTTCTATGTGCAAATGTGCCATAAAAACTGAAGACGGCGGCGAAGTCAAAACGTGCCACAAATCCTTAATGAATTTCGGCGCCAAGAGACTAATTTATTTAAAAAGAAAAGGCAACAGCGAATGCGCCAGCGAGAAAGATAAATGAAGCAGGCGTGAAGGTCAAGGATTGTTAAGTGGAGAAACAAAGGAAATACAATTTTATTGAAGTGCCCGAAAGCCTTAGTCGCTTGCTTTTTATAAATAGTTATATTTTTTACAACTTAACTATATTGAGTGGTGATATGTATATAAGTATAAAGTATATATAGTATATAGTTGGCAAATCATTAATCTTCATCAAAAAAGTAACGTAATGGCAGGCCAGACCAAACACATAAGTTGTGAAATTGGTTTGGCAGCGTTTGCGAGCGCAACCTTAAAGGTGATTAACAAACTCAAAATGGACTGAAAACAAATCACACTCATACAAACAAATAATATTATATATATGTACATATGCATAAACGGGGTACGCAACGCGGTCAAAACAAAAGGTTCTAATTATTCAAACCTGACACAGTTATCAGACAGACAGTTTCTTCATCATCAGCACGGGCTGTTGATGGGCTCCAACCAAGCGGACTGACTTCACGGCAACAGGCGTGGCGCTCTGAAATTGATGAGTAGGAAGCTGGCGTAATTTAATAGATATTAATTTGCTAAAGAAAACTGAAAGAGCCACTTCATAGAGACTAAAACACTTACACGTACATAGGTTTCCACTCTTGTTGCTATCAATTATATATATATGGGGCGTTCACAACCTGTCTTAAAGCATCGTAAAGTCGTAAAATTTTAAATTTTTACACTTGTTTAAAKAAAAATTAGGGTTTTCACATGTCTCTTAAAGTTATAAGTTATAACGATTCGAAAACATAGTATTGAGAATTGTAAATGTGTAAACTCATTTTTGTATGTAATCCAACAACAAATCTTTTTTTTAAACAAGTGTAAAAATTTAAAATTTTACGACTTTACGATTTAAGACAGGTTGTGAATACTCCAATAGTATGTATAAAATAGTGAACAAAAAGGCGGTTTTCAAAAATGCTCCTTTATCGACTTGCTGTTTGTAGTTTTGGCGCCTCGGCAGCGCTACCTGCAGCTTTTTTGGTCTGTTAAATGAATCCAATTTGTTACGATCAGCAGATCATTTATATCGTTTACTAGCCGCATCGAATAGCGAGTTCAGCTACAATTTTTTGGACCTGGTGAGTTTACATTATTTTTGGGGACATTGTATGTGTAATTCTGAAATTTCTTAATTTTTCCTGTCTTATGACAATAAAATTAGTTTCCCGAGAGAAACTCATATTATTTAGACTGCTATAATAAAGTTCAAAAAAAATAGTTCACTTGGTGAAATTTTTAGATAAGCGCTTAAAAAGTATAGATATAATTATACAAACCATTATTATATAATATAAAACGCGTGTCTAAAAATCCATAGTCACAGGTAATGCTCAATAAGCACGACAGTTTACACTAAATTTTTTTCACTTTGCCTTAAAACCATCGAATAAAAGTTGAGTAAATCAAAAACTACAAAAAGTACGGGACCCTTAACACAAAATATTACTTTTTAAAAAGAGTTTATTAAAGTGTGAAACTATCTCACCTACAACGGCTAAACTGCCTTCTCTGAGCATGTAGCGTCCTAAAATATAACAGTTGTGCTATAAGTATCTCTTCACACATACATTCCCACATTCTACCTGTTTGATTAATGTTGCTGCGCTTATTTCATTCACATCAGACGATTCATTCATAACCGACTAGTGTACATAAAGCCACCGAATAACTATGAAAACTCTAAAAACAAAAAGTTTTCTTTGCTTCGTCTTCATTCGCTCCTTTTCATGTGGTAGTTGTTATTTATGATTTTTGGATTATCTGTAAAAAATCGGAGAATTAAGGTAAAGTGTTTTTGTTGGGAGCACAAAGAGCCGCTTTGATAGCCTAATTTCTTTTTGATTGATTATTTTGATAGGTAGCGCGGTAATTTTTTAACATTCATATAACTGTTTTAGTTAGTATTAATCCTTGCACCCTGTAAGAAATTGGACGGTTTCGAAAAATAAGGTATACAAGTATATGTATTTATAAATGATTAAATTTAGTAAGAGTTTAATGAATTGTTTGACAAAAGATAAAATATATTTTAAAAAGTCATATATCGAAAAAATATTACATTAAAACTAAATATATGCAAGACTGTGATGAAATTGAAAGGTAAATTTTTAATTTAGGCTTCGCGAGTTTTTCGAATCGGTAAGTTTTTTTCTGTAAGTTCGTAGTACTATTCATTAATATTTGAAATACGCGTCGTTTTATGAGGCTCTAAAAGTGAATTCTTCGATTTTTACTGTCTGCATTTATTGAACAAAGAAGTGCGATAATGCACCATCTCATACTGCATTGTTCATTCATGATCATTTCGCCACATTTTTAACTAATATCGTGCCGCAACCATCGCATTCGCCTGATTTACGTTCGTGTAACTTCTGGCTATTGGAAAACTATGAAGCTTGTGATATTATATATATCTACATGTTTTACCACAAATATTAATATTACCTTTTTCTCTACAGGGAATGTTTTATGGTAAACTGTTACAGCCTTCGAAAAACTTGCATGCTGACGAAGCTTATAGGTAACGGCATTATATTTATTTCAGGTTTTTTGTTGACTGCAATCTAATCTTTTGACTACCTTTAAATTACGGGCTTTTAATCACGGAACACCTACATAGTATATTTATTATACCATATAACCGTTAATTTTTGCCTAATATTTTCAGGACTTTTAGACCTTTATTGCATTGAATTTATACTGCTTCCTGTCTAAGCCTGCGGCAATTATACATTTCATGTTTACCCATGCAATAAAAATAAGTAATCGATTTGCATAAAAATACTTTTTTGGAGTAAGTATCAGAGGCAATCATTGGTATTAAAGGCTAAACTCTGAAATATATGTACACATGTATGCATTTGCGAAAGAAATTTAGTTAATATACATTTTTATACTTTATCACCAAATTCCTACTACCACTAATAGTATTATTTATCTAACGGTTAATTGTATAACCTAAAGCAAAACAATATATGGTTATTTATAAAAAGTGATCCATTTCGAGCTTCCTTAATATTTTTAAGAAAAACACAGAAACTTCAAACTTAATGGGGCTAGTTTATTATTATTCGAAATAACATTCTTTCGCAGCGGCTATATCTCAGATGGTCCATCCTTTCGAGCAATTCTACTAATAACTGAAGAATGCCACTCGTGATGTTTTGTTAAGACCTCAATCGAAGTGTTCTTTCAACAAATCCATTGATTAGTCGCCTAGATCACGAGCTTCAATTTCGGGCATCAAATAGTCAGTTATCGTGGTGAGCTAAAGGTCGCCATTGACGACTAAGTTCTCACCGGCATCATTTAAAAAAATATGGACCGATGATTCCAATGGCTCACAAAACACGCTAAACCCTTGTATTTTCTGGATGAAATGGCAGCTATTGAATCTATTCAAGTTGTTCTTCATTCCAAATGTGATATTTTTGATAGTTACATATACATTGAGTCAGAAATATGCTTAATCGCTGCATAAAATTTAGACCGAAAACGGGTTTTTCTTGGAACTTTTAAAGAGCGAAGCGAAGTTACTTGGGAAGGACGATCGGCCTTAGTTCTTGAGCAAGCTGTATTGTGTACGCTTTTAATTTAGGATCTTAACTAAAATTTCCCAAGTCGATCCATAGATAGCGTGAAAGGTTGACACGTCTCAAGCGTGATCTGTCAAAAACAGGCTATTGAAAAAATTACCGTTGCTTGGATCATACATTATATACATTAATGATGAGGATGACTAGAATAGTTCCAATCCGATTGATTCTCTGTCTGTACACCTGGTCCTACAAATCACTTCTGGAATAAAAATTTAAATATTTTAGTGCAATTGCACTGCAGATGAGCGGAATCAACTACTAAATAAGCTTCAAATTAAGATATTGCAAATGTTTAAGAAGTGGGTATTTTTCTGACTTCTTAAAATATCAGTCGCGAATTTTTCTTTCTTTCAGACGTGTTGAGTAGTGATATTATCTCAGACGTTACTACAATTTCACATATTGTTCCGATTGGACTAAACAGAGCGAAAAAAGTCAGAATAAAAATGTTTTTATACTTTTTATCCCATAAAAACTTCACGTGTGAATGGTACGATAACTTCGGTGCAGTCTAAGGTAACTTTGCATAAACTTGTTTTTAAATAAAACTTCCCCCGTATATATAAAAGTAATCCTCCTCTCAGAAGATGCTATAAATTTTGCAATTGACCTCTAATGTCCGACAATGACAATGGTACGCTACACTGCTCCTATTTATTTGACCAGTAATCGGTCGGCGACTTTTCACAACGTGAATTTCGTCGCAGATTTTCTGGCCGTCCGGCGACTACTGGTGAAACACTGCGACGTTTAGCCGCTCGCTTCGAAGAGACTGACGCAACACAAGATGTGGCCAGGCGAGACCCCGGAGTAGCCTGCAGATGGTGCTGTTGCCGAGGATATCATGGAAGCGCCGTCGACATCGACCAGACGACGTGCCACACAAATGGGTATCAGTTGACGGTGTTTACAGCGAATTTTGGTACAAGATTTGGAGATGTTTCGGTCCATACGGTGCATCAGCTGTAAGGTTCTGACCGTCAATCGCGTCTAACCTACCCTCAAGCCTGCCTTAATCCCCACCAAGAGGAAGATGATTTTTCATCAAAAATAATCATAAGTGATGAGGCCCATTTCCATCTTAGCGGGTACGTAACATTTACGCTTCTGGGGCACTGAAAATCCGCCTGTAACCCACGAAGAGCCATTACACCCGCACAAAGTCACTGTATGGTGTGCTGTTTTGGCTGGAGAAATCATCGAACCTTTTTTCTTTGAAGACGTAGCGGTCCAAATGGTTACTGTGAGTGGTGAGCTCTACAGAGCAATGATCAACGAGTTCTTTTTACCGCAACTTGATGAATTAGGATTGGAAAATATCTGGTTCCAACAGAACGGTGCAACGGCACACACTGCATGTGCCATAACCGATATGCTGAAGGATGCATTTACCGAGCGCCTAATCTCCTATTTTTACGATTTGCCTGATTTAACCGATCCAGACTTCTTTTTGTGGGGCTTTTTGAAGTCACGAGTTTATGTCAAAAAGCCTCAGACTCTTGCAGCTCTTAAAGACAATGTGCATCAACAACGTGAGGACCTATCGCCGGAAACTCTGACCAAAGTGATGGAAAATGTCATAAAAAGGGCTCAAATGACAATTAACTGTGCCGGCGGCCATTAACATGATATCATATTCTCGACTTGATGTAAAAAAAATGTAAAAGTCCAAATAAAAAAAAAAATCCACAAGCAGAATCAAAGTTTTCATTTTTTTTTAAATATTACAGCCAAAAAACATCAGAAGGTTATTTTTGTATATATCATCAACAAAAGCCCTTATAATATTTAAAAACTCCTAAACTCTTTCCTTAAACATTTTGAGTTATAAACGTTTTCAACGTTTTCAAAAATAGAATTGGCTTTTAAAAATTCCTTCTCAAAAACATAAAGCGTACCAATCGCCATATTTCAATGTTTTAAAATGTATTAGTATTCATTCTTTTATTTATTTTTATAATTTACTTTCCAAAGAACTGCATTCTCTGAAGTTTGATTATTCCATATCCAGATATAACTTTCTTTTACAATCATAGGTTATTAAACTCTCTAAAGAAATTATGTATTCTGAAGTTGCCGACAACAATGTAAATTATAATTACAATTTTATCGACATGTAAAATGTTTCTAATGAAATCGTCAATGAATAGTAATGAGCAAATATTATAAAAGTACTCTCCAATTACTTACATGGTGCTTGACATTACATACGTGTCTAATGTGATTATGAGTATGGGTTAGGCGGTGCGCCACTGGTATAATTTGGTGGGACTAATAGGCGCCAATTGGATAATAATCATAATCACAAACTAAGAAGTTGTTATGAAAGTATAATGACATCCAAGAAATGCATAACGCAAGTTTCTAAACATATATGTACATAAATATATATATTGTATATATACTCGAATAGTATGTATAATATAGAATTAAGAATGTGTATTAAGGTTGTACTTTAAAAGTACAATTTTTTACATTCAGACCAGAATACGACTAAATAGCTTAGAAAATTATTGATGTATGCAGGGCGATTTATAAATTTAGACCATGGTGCGAGGAGCTAATTAGTAAAGTATGGCTCCCCACTATTTCGGCATTATACAAGGTGTGTTCCAAAGTAAAAAGGACTTTTGTAAAAATAAAGAACAAATAAGTTTTTCGGTAAAATCAATTTATTTTATTCCAAATGGTCTTCTTCTACTTCAATGCAGCTGTTTGCACGGTCCAAGAGCATGTCGAACGAGTGTTTTAGCTCGTGGGCCGGTTGTATGCCGGTGCAAGCCTTTTGTATGGCCTTTACTTTCCTTTCAAGGGCAAATGCACTTTTCCGAAAAAGAAGAAGTCGCACGGTGCCATATCAGGTGGGAGTGATTAATAGTTAAAATGTGATTTTTGGTCAAAKAATCGGTCACAAGCGTCGTTCGATGAGACGGCGCATTATCGTGCAACGTCGCACAAGTCGAATACGGCGCACCAAACGCTTCAAAACTCCAATATAGAAAATCGCATTAACGTTCTGGGAGGGTGGAACACATTCTTTCGGGACAATGCCCTTGGAATCATAAAAACAAATCAGCATTGCCTTCACTTTTGACTTCTCCATGCGCGATTTTTTGACGTTCCGTTTCGTGATCATATTGGAAACACCAAGATTCGTCACCACTCAGAATATTATACACGAAGTTTTTATCCTTTTCGATCTCTTTAATGATGCCCTTCGAATGATGGATTCTCAGCAATTTTTGGTCGTCAGTCAATTTGTACGGAACAAACCGTGCACACACCTTACGTAAGCCCAACTGTTCGGTCAAAATGCGATAAATCGATGTTTTGGAGGTGTTCAATTAATAGGCAATCGCCGCTATAAAAGGTTTCATCAGTTTAAACGTGTTGGTAAAAGTTTTTCCAATTTTAAAACAAAGTTTAATGTTAGTTGTTTGTTCGAAGCTCATTTTCGCACCGATAACACAAACATATTGACACTTAAAACTCAATATCTCCACTTTCAATTGATGAAATGTCATGAAATTCTCACTGGACAATCGATAAAGATAGCAGATTCTAACACACTATAGATGGCGCCAATAGGGAGCCCTATATTAAAAAATTTTTACTTTGAATCGCAACTAGTATTTCTTTCTAGCATCAGTAACTTGGAAAAAAATATAAGGAGCTATTATCATGTACATATATACATAAGTACCGCCCTAATGTGCATATTCGAAATCAAAGGAAGTGAAGGGCATTGCCGTGTAAGTCTTACATTAAAAACTTAATTATTCATTTAAAACTTATCCCCTAAGAGCTTTAAAAACTAACTTCCATAGTCACCGAAACCATGCATATGTATGTCTACACAAGTATGTATCTATATAAGAGTGTCAATACATGCTTCCAATCATATCCTGCAACTGAATATTAACTGCATACATCCCGCATTATGTTCAGGCCCAACCCTTTGACTTCTCCGACTGATTGGAGTGACAACTGCGTCACGTAGATGCGTGAGCCCACACAGAGCTCTGCGTCAAGCGCAACGATATGCAGAACCACACCAATCTTAATTCGTACACACAACCACATACATATGTGTGTGCTTATTGCGCACCTTTCGAAACTCAACGAATGTCAATTGTCAGCTCACACTGTCTAGAACGGTCGTTTCGTTTGGGAGAACGGCGCAATTTTTGGCATTTGACAATTTCGTCTAATTACGAATGCAGCAAAGGCGCACGATTTTACGAAAATCTGAATGTCTGCATAACAAACCGTCGCGTACAGGAAAGGAGTTAAATTCAATATGCCACCAAGGCAACAGACACGTTTTGCGCAGTTGTCAGAAAGTCGTCATTGTCGCTGTCACTGTCTTCGGTGCATTCGTCGCCGTCGCTAATACGAGTACTAGCTCCACCATAACACTGGCGCCATGAATGGGTGCTTCTTTGACGTTTGTGGCGGCCAAATGCCGCCGTGCATACCTAATACAAGTACAAATGTATACTATAATTACATAGCCTTATAGCAATATAGAGGGTATAAGTGATGTTCGTTAAATGCAAATAAAGAAAACTAATGAAAATGAGTGAAATTTACTACGACGCTGTTATGACAATTAACGCTGTCATTAAAAAGTTTCAATTGTTTGTTTTTTTTTTTTTTTAAGTAACTTTTTTGATGTTTATTGTATTTTAATTTATGACTTTTCGGTAGTGCTCGCTACCTCGCTGCCGTTTTGTTTGCGTTATCAAATGTAATTTATTTGTTATTAAATTTATTATATTGAAGGTTTCTGAGAAATTTTTGTGTTAATTACATATTCACGTATTGGCTACATTCAAAAGAAAAGGAGAAATGGAGTGATGTGTCTGGCTTCCTGAAATTTATATAATAAATTGCTTTATCGGTGTGCAATGTCCATTTGAAGAATAAGTAAGGAAGAGCTAAGTGTCTTCAATTATATAAGGCTTGTTAATTATAATACTTATATGGTCTTAAGTCAACCGAAAGTTCTAAAATCTTTATATTACGTCTATGTGGGCTAAAGGGTATAGACCCGATATAATCTAATTATAGCACACAGACAAAGCACTATCAAGATCTTTTTCCATTTATTGCGTTTTGTTGGCGTAACAATGGTAAGATTCCTCCCATCTGCAAAGCCAAACCTCCTTTGGTGCTAAGGAAAATGTTTACTAAGATTCAAAAAGATTTCGCAGTTTTTAATCAAGTTATAACTTGCTAAGGTGGACAGACAGATCTTTATCATTTATATACATATACAGCTGTTGACAGCTAATTGGAACCGGCACCTATTTTGATTGTAAAACCAATTATATAGAGTAAGGGTAGCCGGATGTTCGAAAATCCTGTTATTAGGTGTATAGGGGCTAGGCCAATTTTTCGCTCAAATTTATCTATTTTGGGCTCAAAGATACATTGTCATGGGTAAAATACGATCTCTTATTTTCATTTCGATAACTCACATATTGGCCGATATACTATATGTAGTACAAAATCACCCGGAAGGTCGAAAATCTTAATAACGGGGTTTTCGATAGCTGCGCTACAAAAGTAAATTAGTTCAGTAGGGTTTGCCATTTCATCATGGAAATATATACGATCGAATAATGGGTCGAAATTATCAAAATTTACTGCCGAAATTCGGAGTCAGTGGCTTCAACTTTAAGAGCGGGGTTTTCAATAAGAGCGACACGAAAGTTTTTTTTTTTTTATAAAATAAAAACTTTTAATAAAATAAAACTCTTAGCGTTATCAATTAAATTAGTTATTCCAGTGAAAGAACATAAGAAAAAATTACGGTTTGGTGTGGTTTATGGGTCGACGGCATCAATGGGCCGTACTTCTTCCGTGCTGATGAAGGTCGGTATTTTACTGTGACTGGGAATCGCTCCCACTCAATGATAACCGAATATTTTTGGCCCAAATTGAATTATATGCACTTGAACAATATGTGGTTCCAACAGAACAGTGCCATATGTCACACAACGAATGTCACAATCGAGTTATTGAAAACCATGTTTGGTGAACGTGTTATCTCACGAAATGGTCCAGTCAATTAGCCGCCACGGTCGTGTGTTTTGACACCGTTGGACTATTCCTTGTGGGGTTGCGAAAAGTTTATGGTATATGTCAACAAGTCAGCGACGATTGATGAACTTTGTACGAAAAGCGAAAGTGAAATTGCAGCAGTATCGGCCAATTTATGTATGAAAACCGTCAAAAATTAGGATAAGTTTCTGGACTTCTGCAAGCATGCCCGTGGTGGCCATGCAAAACAAATGGAGTTCCATACGTAATGGCATCGAATGTATAACACACGAATAAAGAATTTCATTGATATACCAAACCGCTGTTGAAAAACCCGTTATTAAGTACTAATCAGTTATAAGTATTAGTCCGATTCAACCCATTTTTGACATACAGATATACCATTTTAAGAGAGGAATTATCTCTTAATTTCAGTTATATATCTCAAACATTCACCGAAATTTCGTTATATTTATTGCTTTTTTAGTTGTGTACTGGAAACTGAACGAATCAAGTGGAATAAAATGTGCTAAATGGTAAGTAGGCGTTGTTGTTGTCCGATTTCGTCCATTTTCACAATGTGACATGCTTTGTCGTAGTTCGATAAGATGTTTAGTTGTCATCACGTATGAGGCTATTGGACAGAGTCCAGTGAAAACTCCCATGTATGCGACGACATTCAGAGGAGCTCTTGTGATTCACTCTGGGCCAAATGTTTTTCGAAACCGCATACGTTCGGGTTGTTGATCAGCGCGTGTCAAATTCACGGAAAGTGGTTAGATTCATCGGTAGACAACGACTCGTTTCCCATCTGTTGAAACTGGGGTAAAGGTGCCCTCTTGAAAAAGGTCATAGTTTCCGATAATTCTACTGTGACCGGGCTTAAAAACAAATTTAATAGCACAAAGCCAGTATAGCTGTTTTACAATTTGAAGAGAGCTGCATTTCGAAGCAGTATATCTTGACAGCCACCTTAACTTAAAATACACTATAGTGGTCTGGTACCCTCAACCCAGAATTGATGTAGAGCCTACTGCAGAAATCTATTCCTCCTACCCCCTCTAAGCTTCGATCCTCACGTGAAAAATCTCACTTCACCTCTTCTTCCCGCGCACAAATCCCTCTCAGGTGTGTATGCAGAGAAGGATCCACCAGAAGAACTTTCAGCGATGCAGTGATCCAAATTTCGTCCAGGGATACATCTTGCGCACGAAATGAGTTAACGAGAGGATATTGTCTTATAACTTGGCCGTGTACGTATTATCTAATCGACGAAACTTGTCCAATGACTTAATTTCAATAATAAGATGTAAAATTCTATAGAAATAGAGCCTTTCCGAACACGAAAATTTTAAATATTATAATAATAGTTGCAATCGGATACGCGTAGATATAATATTCTAACCAAATTGTAAGGCTTTTCAAAATTTCATACATTAGGTTCTATTACACTGTTTTCGGTTCTTTTTTTTTCAGTCTTATACACAAAATGAAATACAAAAGGGTGTTTTCAAATCCGCCTTCATAAGACCAAATTAGAGCATGTGAATGACACACCCGAATTGATTTAAGGAATACATTAGGCATGTGAATGTCTAATCCATTTGTTTCCGACACAATATTGCAAGCTGGAATTTTGTCATATGTATTCAATAGAAAAGGCACCGGATTTTAAACCAGAGCAAAGTGCAACTAAATACATCTATTGTTATACGGTATAGCTTAAAACTATTCATAAATGACCAGAATGCTGAGGATTTACTATTTTTCACGGAAACCGATAGGTATTAACAAATTAATGCGGGAAAATTTGGATGAGATTGCACCGTAACACCACAAATATCCTTAACATAATATGCATATGATGTCCTTTTCCACGGCTGTTAAGTATTTTCGCACATTTTAAAAGAAAAACTGCTCTACATTCCCGCCTACCTGCAACGCCCCGCATCGCCTTGTTGCTGCGTAACACGCTTTAAAATTTCTGAGCCAGTGATAATTGTAGGTGTGTGAATGCTGCGCTTAGCAGAGGAAAACTAAAACTCCGATGTACATGCCAATGTTTGTGAAACTGCTCGAAGGCGTTGCGAATCCTTAACACTACTAGGTGTGCGGGTAGTTTTGTACTAATGCATATACTTTCAACAGACAAACAGTTTTGATTTATGACTTGCATGGCACTTCGATTGTCAGCATAAGTTGAGCTGAAGATGAGCTGAATAAGCATGAAACCGTTACGAATTTTGTTGGCACCAAACAGCTGTTATTCAGCACGCCACACATTTTAAAGAAATATGCACATTTATTGTAGGCGAACCAATGCCGCTGATCTGCGTCCATAAATGAAAAGAAGTCGACTTATATGCAGAATTGCTATTGTTATGTGCGTGTATTTGTATATGATTATAAGTCTGTAGTTGTGTCGACAAGCCCTGTTTCAAATCTTCACGGTCAATTTAGCAATAAACAGTTGCCATAAATTAAGAATTACGAGCTCAAACATTTGCTTCACTTCAAATTTGGTACGTGCATATTTAAACATATATCCTGAATATTTACGTATATATATGTATGTGTTGTATGCATATAAATTTCCACATACATATGTATGTACACCCTCATATATGAAGAAGTCACACTTAATGTTCAAAAGCATTGAAATTGATTTGTGCCAGCACGTGAGGCCTCCTCCCTCTGTATATCTTCCACAGCGATGCCGGCCGGTCTACGTATCGGTTACAGTGTCATCCCTTTTACATCATATTTTTGTAATCGTGTGCCTGCGACGAATTTTTCTGCAATAAAAATTTATAAGCTTTGAAAAACTCAATTGTGTGCTCATTTTATTCGGAGATACTATCGAAATTATGTGAGGGGGGACTCGGTAGCGGCGATGTGATTGCCAATTTTTAATGCACATAGTTAACGTTTGTTGAGATCAGAAGAATTTGATGCTATCAGGAGTATCCATTAATGTATTATACGGCCATGCGAATTTCTCATACAATAAGTTCAGAATCAAAAAGGAGCTGCTTGTTTTATTTAATTAAATTAAATTAGTATAATTTTTTGGACTTGATATAAGTATGAACCAGTTAAAAATTCAGAGGGAGGGAGGGGGGCGGGTTGCCTTTAGTAACGTCAAAAAAGGTAATTTTTTCCAGTTTTATTATGGCAGAATAAAACCCGACCACATCCGAATTTTTACATTTATAGTATCTAGTATTGTTGAACTATAAAATCAAAATTATTTCATGTCAAAAAAAAAAAAACCAGAATCGTGGAAATATCAACAATTCCGTTGCGGTCGTCAACTTCTTGACTAGGTTTCTTATCTGAAACGAAAAGATTAATTTTTTTTTTTTAAGCAAGTGCATAGTAGAGAGGTTTTGAGATTGAATAAAAAAATTGGGGACGTAGGCCTGGAATTTCTAAAAACTGCCATTTTTACCCTTGTTTTCGACCCTTCTTTCGACCAATGAAATTTTAGGACTATGTTTTTGATTAGTTTTTCAATTGATTAGAGCGAAAGCTTCTGCACCGTATAGCAGGACGGGAACTATGTGTGATTTATAGAATTTGGTTTTTCTTTATCGAGAGAGGACTTTGCTTCTCAATTGCCTACTCAGTGCGAAGTAGCACCTGTTGGCAAGATTTATGCTGCGTTGGATTTCCAGGCTGACATTTTTCTGGTGTTTACGCTGGTCAAAAGATAGACGAAATTACCTACAACTTCAAAGTTATGACTGTCAACAGTGACGTGAGAGCCAAGTTGTGAGTTCGACGACTGCTTGTTGAATGACAGGAGATATTTCATCTAGACCTCGTTCACTGCCAAACCCAATTGTTTCACCTCTTTGTCCAGTCTGGAGAAAGCAGAACTGACGGCGCGAGTGATGAGGCCGATGATATCAATACGGCATACGCCAGCAACTGTACACTCTTTTAAAAGATGGTACCTTCTCTATTTAGTTCTGCAGCTCGAACTATTTTCTCCAGCAGCAGGTTKAAGAAATCGCACGATAGGGAGTCGCCTTGTCGGAAACCTCGTTTGGTATCGAACGGCTCGGAGAGGTCCTTCCCGATTCTGACGGAGCTTGTGGTGCTGCTCAACGTCAGTTTACATAGTCATATTAGTTTTGCGGTGATACCAAATTCAGACATCGCGGCATAAAGGCAGCTCCTTTTCGTGCTGTCAAAAGTTTGGTGAAATCGACGAAGAGGTGGTGTATGTCGATTCTCCTTTCACGGGTCTTTTCCAAGATTTGGCTCATTGTGAATATCTGGTCGGTTACCGATTTTCCTGGTCTAAAGTCACACTGATAAGGTCCAATCAGGTTGTTGACGATGGGCTTTAATCTTTCACACAGTACGCTCGATAGAACCTTGTATGCGATGGAGGCTTATCCCACGGTAATTGGCGCAGATTGTGGGGTCTCCTTTTTTGTGGATTGGGCATAGCACACTTAAATTCCAATCGCTGTGCATGCTTTCGTCCGACCATTTTTTACAAAGAAGCTGATGCATGTTCCCATGTTAAGTATGCTCTGGGCATCGGTGACTAGATCACCTTTCTGGGTTCTACAGGACTAAGCTCGGGTCTTAAAACCTTCTGTGAGCCGCCGCATTTCGTAAAATTTTCAAATAATTACAACGTATAAGTTCGTATTATTTAAAAATCAAATACGCCATCCATTATGTGATTCTGGTAACATTTGAATGTATTACTTAACAATGTTTTCTTTGAAGGCGATACATCGATGAGAAAATTCCAATTTTGGGATCATGTTATTGAATTAGAATTTCTATTTGCTTTAAAATAAGCCTTAGTCAGGACTATTATATCTTCAATGTGGCTAAATTTAGCTATCCTTCTCCTCAGTTCATATTCATTTTCTTTTTAAGTTGTGTTGCACATTGCACCAAATCCTTCTTCTTGTAATTAAAAGACAATTAGCATAAAACGCACATTAATTTGTAAACTCGTATTTTGCTTTTGTGGTAAATACAGAGCAATGAAAAAATGTCGGCCGCCTGTGGCTAAGTTAAAATAATTTCTTCCCAGCAAATCCAGTTTAACGGGTTTAGTAATTTTCGATAATTTCAAATCAGAAAGAAATCACTTTTTTGAATTTTTATTTTTCGATTAAACAAGTAACGAAGTGCACAGTTCGGCTGTTTCCGAACATTGATATTCTCGCAATTTGCCAGGATGAATGTCAAGAAACTCCTCCAGGTGAATAAGGTTTGTTCCATACAGTTTTTATCCATTTTGGGCAGAAAATGCACCGTTATTTATAAAACACTTTCTCTCAATTTCTTGAGAATAACTTTGCCCCTACATATGGTAAGTAGGCAACTGAAAGTTCAAAAATTTATCTACTATATAAGGTAAAAGAGGGTTAAGGCAATTATTAATGCGAATTTTTAATCAACTTCGGAAAAGAAGTCAAAACAAATGTCAAGGTGAGATAGATTTCGGGCAATCGTGTAAATTTTAAAAACATGATTTTCAGAAAACACACAGATCAAAGCTTTGGTAACCATTTGACACGTGTTCGACGCGTTTGTCTATTACCTGAAATACCTTTTGAAAAAATGTGGTTAAGAGGTAAGCAGCCTATTTTAATTAAAAATTATGCCTTGAATAAAAAGAAAAAATTTAGTTATAAAATGCTTCAAAAGTAACTAAAATGATTTTTATAATTTCGGCTGCAGCGAAGCTATGTACACTTCACGGTTGCATTTCTATAAAAAAGGTTTGAAATAAATGGTTTTTATGGTGTTGGTCACTCAGCTTGTTTTGTAGCCATTCGCAATAATTTAAAATGTGGTATGCTCGGACTTTGCAGTGGTAGTAGTATGACAGCTACATGCTATAGTGATTCGATCGGAACAATATATTCGGACATTAATTTGGAAATGTATCGGCGGCATCGGCAAATGAACAGTTTCTTGGAGAGAAAAGGACGTGCGCAAAATTTCAGATAGATATCTCAAAAACTGATAAACTTAATGCACCCTGTTCAAAGTATAAAATTCATAGTAGAATCACTATTTTAGTATTTCAAAAGCATTTTTTGAAGACCGGAAACTATGCAAACCAACTGCAATTCTATATGTAAATCTTCTACATACAACCACTTAAACACACAGCTTTGGAAACATGCCGCTAGAACCTGGCTCAACCACAGTTTGCTACTACTACTTCAGCACTTAAGTACTTTTAATGCTTAAAAAGGTGAATATGCACTAATACGTATGTACCTTTGTGTATACATATGTATATAAATATCTAAATAAATGCATTTGAAAATAACATTCATATCGTATACATACAATATACGTATGTATGTTAAATATACTATACAGTTTTTCTATGGCGACTATGTGCCATTTACGAGCATAAGTAAATACTTAAGTGCTTGTGAAAATCATTAAATAAGCATTTGCGCTGACACTAAATGTTGTGCTAATGCATTTGTGGCATGTGTTGCGGCTCATTTGTATTTGCCAACTACTTAGTCGCGCTAATGAAAGCGACTTTCCGGATGCCGAAGGTGAAAGAGAATGAAAAATCGCTTTAAAGACATAACGGCATAGTAAAGTTATAAAGAAAGCAGGATAAAACTACTAATGTTCACAAGCTTAGTACCTTTACATTGTTTGTCATATACTCTTCTTTGGTTTTGCAAAAACCATGCGCTCAAGCACATAAAACTTGGCTTCAGCAGTAACAGCTGAATATTTATAAAAGTACATGCATATGTATATTTGTACGTACTTATACATAACTTCTTATGTACCTATTTGCTGCTCTACCTCTGCGTTATACCGTTTAAGCCGATTTAGCAATTATCCGCTTAAATCAACCCACAATTAGCGCAACGCACTACAAAGGCATAACATGCGCACAACCAAAACATCACCAGCAACTATAACAACAATAACAATAAGAGCATTGTCATTATGGCTTAAGTACCGACTTAGAGAAGATCCTTAACTGACTTAGTATCTAAGCACGTACTTATTTTTGTATGTTTGTTTGGCTTAGAAACTATATACATATGAACCACATGTAGTCAGGAGAAGCTTACCTGATTTTATTATGCCGCTTCTTTTTCACATACATATTTTACTTCAGATTCGCATATGGCATTCATTGTTCGCATATGGGGTGCGATCAGAATCGGAAAGAACATAATATAATAAGTTAGTGAATATCTGCAAATTTTTATAAATCAACAACAATCTTTCGCTTCATAAAATCAGTATATCTAAAGATAGATATTGTAACAGGAAGTACCATCTAATAAAACAATTGTTTTAATCTGTCATATCCCAGAATTAAATACCTACATATGTATATATTCAATATAATATATTTTATTATAATATTATAATATGCATTCAATGGGATGCGAACCGCGAAATATGCCGTACCATTTATCTGCAATACCTGATGACCATTTTCCTTCATACATTTCACTTCTTAGTCGTTCCATCTAGTCGCTACAATTTTGCATTACTTTTTGAGTGTTCCTGCATAGACACCGTATACTAACTTTTCGAAAATAATTGAATTGAGGTACGCGATTAAATTCTTTATGAAACTCATAAAATTTGCGACACGCAGGATCCAAGCAGCACCTCGGCTTCTAAAGAATATTCCGGAGAATACCACTTCGTGAGGCCTTTAATGCTTGGAAATCGTGCTAGCAACGCTGTATTGAGCCTACTATAAAAGTTTTTAAAAAATTGTAACGATTGTAACATTAAATGCTTTGAAATGGACTAAGTCCTATTACTTTCCGCACAATCCCAGTTTATTTCTTGCTTATTTGTTTCAATGAAAAAATATTATAATCTATTTAGTGTTTGGCTGTGATCGCCAGTTGTATTAATTCAAATCGTCATAGTTTTCCGTGGCGGTGGGTTTAAATTTAATACAAATACAATTTTAATACAAAACTACGACTTCTTCAGCCCGAACAAAATTACCAAAGATTGATCCATTATCCATACACTTTTTATAAGCCTAAGCTGGAATGGTTTTCAGTGTCTTCTTTTTTCCGTTTTGGCTCAGTTTTGAAAGACAATTCGGTAGAATGTTGGACGGTCTCGACGTCTCGTTCTCAGTTACGTCATCATACATCCTACACCATTTCATCTCCTTCAAAGTAATCCCTTTCCTCTGCAATACACTTATGCTAAAGAATTTTCCAGTCATCATGGCGCTTGTAAAAATCCTACGTCGTGATTGCCGTCAGAGTATTCTTCGATTCAGCTTTTATATTCTCAATTTAGTCAAACCACTCTCTTCGGAGTGGTCATGTGAGTTTGCTGAATAGCCAGAAATTACACGAAGGTAAATCAGACGAATGATCGCGAATAACCAATGCAGTATGAGATGGTGCATTATAGCACTTCTTTCTTCTATAAATTCAGACATAGTAAAAATCGAAGTATTCACTTTTAGAGCCTCACAAAATGACGCGTGTCTCAAATACTAATGAATATTTTGACTTTAGCTATTTTGAAGTTCGCATAGATGTACTAGCAACTTTTTACCGATTCGAAAAACACGCGAAGTATATTTGTTTTGTTACTCCTGCAAAAGTGTCATCGACTTTTGCAAAAAAAATATTATTATTTTTTGGTACGCGTCAAACACCGACAAGCTATACAAAATGTTAACTGATATGGTCGACCAATAAGAGATGTAGAGGTCCTCTGCTAACTTTCTGATACCTACACGATGATTTTCAAGCACTGTTTCTTTGAACTTCTCTAATACTTGTGTTCGTGGTAGAGTAGATTCTACCAAGCTTTTCAACATTATCCTTGATTTCATTGGAAACACAAAATTTCAAGCAGACTTGTAGTTAATTTTTTTATGGTAGAAATTCATTAAATACTATTTTTAATATCTAGATCAGCCTACAAATAAATGTAAAAAGGGTTTTGCAAATCTTGCCAAAATTTCAACAGATTGTATGTGGTTTCAAAAAAGAGAGCAAGACAAAAAACTTCATTATTTTTGGATCAAAGCAATAAACATAGAAAGTCATTAACAACACTTTGTTGAGGAGCGTAAATGTTTTTTCTCTTTAATATGATATATTATACTTCATGGCATTTACAATATTTTTTTGTATATTACTGCAAAGTAAACAATGTAATAATTCCTGGATACAAGTTTACGATCAGCGCTCACGTATCTAATTTCTCACTAAATACAATACAAATTGTCCCTGAGGAATTAATAATTCTAAACAGTGCTACAATATTACAAGTTATTACAAGAAAAAAAGAAATCAAGAGTCTCCAAAGAAGTGCGACCATAAATATTTATGAGGAAATGAGCAGGGAATACACACATACTTATGCAATAATATACAGACATATATAAAAACATAACCTATTAAATATAATACGATAGTCATAAGTATTAATGAAAACGAAGATAAGGGAAATGAAAAATGCCACGTGTTTTAGTGGCTCACGTACGAGCGCGGTGACCCAAGACGCCGATGAAAACGGGGAGCAGTAGTTTCATGGAATACAAAAAGAAAAAAAAAAACATCAAGATGCGAAAAGAGATATCTGTATTATACATATAAAAGCATTTGTGTGTATACCCATGTGCATTAATGCTTTTATTTAGCCATAAGTTGCATGCAATCTCGTAAGGTACGCACTGAGGCACCCTCTCATTTTTCAAACGCTAACATTTTTGGAGGCGTAGACGTGTCACACTCACGCGTGAGTGGTTGCAGCTAACGTTATTGTAGCCACTTCCAATGAAGTGTGACCATACGCCCGCCCTCCGCCAGAACTAGCCTACTGCCGCCTTGCTTGTACATTGTATTTATCTGTATGAGTCGCTTGTGTAGTCGATTAAATATTGTTGTCACTCGCTGCACATTATGATCGGTGCCGGCTATTACATGCACTGAACGCCAACGTTGCTCGCGGCATATCAACAATGCGCCACACCGCAATATGCAACAACTTACGAAATGCATGCGTGGAATGTATACTTTAGTGTTGAATTTATATCTCCCGTCTCTGGCGTTTTATGAATTCATATTTTTTATGACTTCGTAGAAGGAAGCGCCGAATTTATTACCTTACAAATTTGTGTGTAATTACGATAAAGGCTATAAAATAAATTTCTACATTATAAGCATACAAACTTATATGTATTACATATACACACAAACATATAGCCGCACCTTCTGCAGTTGGCACTTTTGTTGTTGCTTATACTATTTTCCGTAAAATTGAAGTCAATTTTGTATTTTTGGAATTTTATTACCGATTTGTAGTTGTGTTTGTATGCCTGTTTTTGATAGTTTAAGTTTATGTATTGCACATGCGTCTCACTTTCATGACTATTTTGAGTTTTAATAATTTCGTAGCGGAGTGACACGTGCAGCGTCAGATTTCCTGATTTCAACGATGATTGCTTAGATGTAAGTGTTGTCAGGTATACATTTGTATAAGTATACAGGCGAAGTGAAAAGTTCGATTATATAATTTTTTCCAATTTTTATTCCCATTTTTATAATTTTCATTGCTTTGTGACACAGTCTATGGACAGGATGCGTACCCTGTGTTTCATACTTTGTGCACCCACTTTGGACAGAATTTCCTCTTACCCAAACAGTCATGATCGATATGTCAAGACGTTCTCCTACAGTATCAGCTATTTTATTCAACTAAATTTGTAAGTCATTTGAAGTTATTTTGTAGATCTTTTGGCAAGATTTTGTAGATCTTTTGGCCAGTTTTTCAGGACTAAAATGTCACATATGAGTTCTATGTAGATAGTAGCGTAAAACCACAGTTTAAAACTACTAAATATTTATGCTTAAAACTACCGTCCGTTAAACAAATGTCTTCCTTTAAGGGTTAGAGAACAAAAGAGCATATGTATTAATATTACTTAAGTATGTTTCTGATTCCAAAAAAATTTTGTTAATTTAAAATTTCTTCAATTAAAAATAAACAAATTATGAAAAATGGGTAGAAAAAATGTCATTCTAATTTTTTTTTTACCAATTGCCAAAAACATTTGAAAATTGAACCTCTAGACTAGAATACTCCCTTAAGTTTCAAAAGGCCTAGAACAAATTATCAATTATAGCTCAAACCAATGAGAGTGATCTGCGTGAGTCAGATCTGCATGGCAACCTGAACGTTCTGTTAGCTGATAGATATTGTGGTTGGAGAAACATACAGGTGTGTTCCAAAAATAACTAAAACTCACTTACATTCAAAAAATACATTCATCTCCTTTCGATCACACATAACTTTAACTAAATATAAGTTACAACCATTTCAATAAAAGCAAATATGTGAAAGTATTTAATTTTTACAAAGAGCAAATATACAATTTTGGATTAAACTTTGAAAAGTTGAAAAAGTTAATGCTGATGATTATAAAGCCGTACTCAGGTTTATATAACGTTTACATGATTTTAAAATGGTCATGAGATTTTAAATGACGGCCAAAGGGCAAATCGTCCAAAAGTTAGTCACCAAATTTTACTATGAGAATGTTGTCTGAAAGATTAAATTTGCGTAAAAATACTATTAGGAGAATTTCAACTGAACTTTTGAGAAAATAAAGTCCTATCTGAAATTTGGTCCACTTGAATTTAATGGAAAGTAGAAAAGTGAACAAAGTTTTCATGAAAAAAAACTTATCAACCAAAGTCAGTTTTCACCTGGCCCATCACAAAGTTCTATTTCCAATTTTTCTATTTCCAAGGACCAAGTTGAAAAAAGCATTTTATAATGATGCATAAACATTCCAAGAGCCGTAACTGAGGTGCTAAAAAACATTCCTTTAAATTACATAAAAATTAGAAGCATGCCCTTGTTTAATTTTCTGGCGTTGTATTGTGTTAATGGAACCTATTTTAAAATTACTACAACATTCAAAGATAATGCAAAGCACATTTTTTCTCAAGCTAAAGAGACACGTATTCCTTGACGATAGGATGATATTGGCCGGATCCAAAACTTTTTCATGCTCAGAAATGCCGTGTACTACATGATAGCGGAATCGCTAATACTTTTAATATACACCAATAACCGCTTAAGATCAACCAACCAAATTTTACACTGCGAAAATTTGCTAATGGTCCTCCATCGATGTAGATTTTATCTCCTCAATCATCCTTTCATGGTACTTTTCAGTCTTGCCGCTTCTGTCGGATTGTGTAACACAAATTACGCATAACTTTTAGGTTACTTTCAATCGAAAAAAAAATGTTACCAAACCCTTTACATTCAACCTAACTTGGCGTTTTTCCACACATTCGAGCTGGTTCAATGTATGCAGTTCACTAGGATGAATGTCGATTAAACTTCAGAGTGAAGCGATGCGTTGTTACACTTGAACGCGTCCAAACAATGCTCCGAATCATCAACTCGTCTTTGAATTTGCTTGAAAGTGAGCTCGCGCGCTTTCACATATATCAAATTTTCTTGAATTATATGATATACACATTCAGCTGATATTTTTAGGGCGATTGCTATCTCGAACAACTTCACTTTACGGTCACCCAAAATTATTTTGTGAAATTTTCGCCGCTAACAACCTCTTTTAGGAGTCCACTGCATTCACGGTCTTCGATGCTCATATAAACAGGTCGACACTTTGCATACCAATCCTTAATAGTAGATTTTCCTGTCATAAACACGCCTTTGAAGTCTAGGGCTAACGAAAAATATATGGATTTAATTTTGGTAGCGACAGTAATGTGTCATGCCAAAACTTTTCAATCGACCTCTTAAAGGATATGAGTACCAACATATCGCAACAAAACAATCGAATGTACGTAGCCAGTGAACATTCAGAATTCTCAATACTTTTTGTACAAACTTCGTATATCTATTAATATGGAAGCTATCCTAGCAAAATTAAGTGTATTATATAATATGATGTTATATTCTGAAATTGAATATGGAAATTTGGTAAAATCGGTTCATAAATTATCCATGGTCCCATTTACCATAAAATTTTAATTTTAATTTGTGGTCCACATTGGTTGATCCATCGCCAAAACGTGGAAAAATTTACTCGAGCATAAACGAGTAGTATAAAGTTAATGCAATTAGTCCAAACCTTCTTTTTCTGTCGTCTTTCCATATGAGTTTAAACCTT
This sequence comes from Bactrocera latifrons, assembly GCF_001853355.1. Lineage (NCBI taxonomy): Eukaryota > Metazoa > Arthropoda > Insecta > Diptera > Tephritidae > Bactrocera > Bactrocera latifrons. The sequence continues at coordinate 1,872,025 of NW_017536630.1, read as the reverse complement.
TTTCGATCAATATGTGAGCTATTCAAATTAATTTAAGTGAATAAGTCTTCTTAAAAGAATGTGGTTTAGCGTTGAACCTCATATCACTGTTTACCTCACACTCTTAATATATTATATTTAGCTCCCCTTTGGTAGAGTTTATGTCACATATATGTATGTATATAATTTAAGACACGTAGCCAAATGTAGTAATGAAATAAAATATTCATTTACACTTCAATTTAGCCCTTCCTTCCTTGTTTAATACAAAGTTTTGAAGTACTTCATATTTCGAGAAATATTCGATTACTCCTGGACTTAACTCTTCTTTACTGGTTTTTATTATACTTACTGGCAACTAGTTTTAGGAAAAAAAAAATTAATTTCAAAGCTTTAACCTTGACCATCGTCTATGTTTCAGAATTTTCGGCTTTTGGTGTAATGAGGCTGAAGAGAAAAGTAAAAAAAAAATTTATATCTCTAAATATATAAATTATACTAATCATAATTTTATATATTATATAATTATACAATTTTCTAAATTGAAAAGGAAAAAGATAAACATAAATAAAATGGAATAAATAGATATATCCAATCAATCAATAACCCCAAGCTGCAAAGCATGTAAGATGTTTCGAAGCTTGAAACAAATTGTGATTCTTATCGAAGCAATCTGTTACATTCTGCACATTAGTGTTACTTTTGACTTAGAAAACTGTTTATTTATAAATATCTTTTATTTGAACGAATAATTAGTAGGAAATATTTTCATCACATTTCGGTTTGCGAAACTAATTTGAAGTGCCTTACTAATGTGCAGTTTAATTAATAAGCTAGTGTCATATTCTGGAACGAGTTAACTACCGATTTTCATACGTCAACACATTTTGTTAACCAAAAAAATTAGCGGGAAAATGTGCTAACGGCGACAAATTAACAAACTGTGATCATGATAGATAAATAAACGTTTTACTAGCTATTTGCTTTGCTTATGGATGATCGCTTTTAAAATATCTTCATTTATTTGAAATCAACAAATAAAATTAGTAGTGTTAAAGGGATTGACACAACTATATTACAGCATTCTTCGCACTTCAGTAGCTGTAGCGACTGACTGCACACTTGGCTTAGCAAACAAAGTGCTGAGCCGTTCGAGCCCGAAGATTTATGGAAGAATTATAAATGGAATAGTTACTAAAGAAATTTGTTCTTGGAGGTGCAAAGATATTGTACAGTAATAAGAAATGTTGATGGACGATTTCACAAAAAAAAATTCAAATATTTGCGAAGTTTATGCGAACACATGAGAAACCGAACTAAAAAGTATCACAAATAAGCATTCAATAATACTGTGGGCAAAAAATAGTAGGACTCTTAAATTTAAGTTTCTCGTGAAAAAACATTTGTCGAAGTAATTTTTTTGGGACATTTGCGCTAAATGCCACATCAAAAATTTTATTAGTCTTTTTGAAGTACATAAAATGCATTCGCAATTTTTACGATGAATGAAACTAAGAACAAAGAAGTTCCAATAAACTTTATATGCAGAATCAAATTTCTAGTGCCGAGACATTCAGAGTATTACAAAAGGCCTTCGGTGACAATTATTGTCGCAAGCAAGTGTTTTTGATTAATACAAATTATTTAAAAAGGGTCGAGAGCGCCCCCCAATCAGCATGTCAACAAAATAAAGAAACTGGTGGTTGAGAGTCGACAATTAACAATCAGAGACTGGCATCGAAAGATCAGTGAAAAGCATTTTAAAAGATTATTTTGGCCTTTTTGGCCTAACAAAACTAAAAGCGAGATTGGTTGAATTTGTGCTCACGACCCGGAAACAGGCGATCAATCGGCCGAATACCGTGGCAAAAGTGTGCCGAAGCCGAAAAAATCCCGTCAAAGCAGATCAAAAATCTAGACTATATCGACAGTTCTTTCATCTGTGTGACTTCTGGCTATTCAGCAAACTCAAGCGGTCGCTCCATGAAAACCGTTTTGAGTCAATAAATGTAATTCGTTTGAAGTCAATAAATGTAATTCGTCACGCGCATTGAAGACTACTCCGGAATCTACCTTTAACAACTGTTTTGAGGATTGGAAAAATCTTTAGTACAAGTGTATATGTGTATAGATTTGGAAGAATACATTAAGAATTGAAAACTTATAAAAAAAGTCTTACTATTTTTTGCTCACCATTTGTATATAACCGTTATTGATTGTAAAAATAAATAAATTGTTTTTGCATTAAAGTGATAGTTTCATTTAACATATTTATAGTTACCCCATTTAGGTCATATAAAGTAGATAAGGTGTTGCCGTATTGGAGATATTTTCACAATGACACTCCCACTGAGATAATTGGTTTTCATAACCTTTCCTTGAGGCGACCATAGCCAGAAGTACAATCACCAAGTAACAGAAGCTAGTACGCACTGTAAGTAAGATGAATGGGAACTTCCCAACGTAGCTCTTAGCAAGTCAATATCGATGTATTGGCCAAAGCTGACCGCAGCTAAACAATTCCTTCCTGTCGATTAAAATTTTGACAATACAGATCTCAATTAAGTGTTTGGCCCTAGGAAAGTAACTCAAAGTATATAATTCATTGCCAATCATACCAACATAAAAAATCGTTCCTGATCAATTTCGCTTGAACATGTCATAAGTGACCCCATTTTTGTCATCAGTAACCATCCGTAGAAAACATTAAACTTTTTTTGGCCTTTCATTGTTGCGTAATCCGATACTTGAAAATAATAGATATCCTTTTCCTAAACCATATTAAAGTAAAAAACGAAAAAATCTCAAAAAGTAAAATTTAGCACTAGAATATGCTTGTCCGAAGTTCTTATAGAAAATATTCATGCATTCTGGTGTCATGTTTCAAAACCCGTTAAAGCATTTTTGCATAATTTAGAAGGAACAAATACTTCAGTCGAGGCAATATACTAACCTTTCCGCACCTTTCGAAAATGTGCTGATTGTATCTATGTATACATTTGATCGGATTTTGTTACCACACTTCCAAGCGATTAATCTCACAGAATTCTGCTACTTCCACAATAAAATTAACTATATGGGGGCGTCTTGACTACAGGTACGCAAGGCTATAAGAAAATATATCATGCTCATGGCATGTCTTACATTATACATTCTCGAATAATTTGTGCTCATTGATCCTTGGTTTCCGCATTGGTATGAACTCTGTGTCCACATCGAGCTTGGCGGCAAAACTTTGGACCAAATATTGGCATCGTTACTCTTTGTGGACTGAGCTTCTAAAATGTTATTTTTGGAATTATTTTTACCAAACTGGAAGTGTTGGTAATACTAATCCTAGAATTCCATAATATATACATAAATATTTTCAATGAACCACTTGTTTCATCAAAGTTATAGTAAACACGGTTTCTGTGTGGCATATGCAATCAACAACCTGCTCGCACGCTATTGCTTTCCGCCAACAACCGCCTTTAATGACCAGTGCCACCAACTGTTGGCCGCCTCATCGCATATTTACACTTCATGTAACGCCACAATTCGTCACGCATTCATGCGATATGCCGAATGTTCGGAATTGCGATGAGTGCGTCGGAATGGTTTCAAATGCATACAAATATTTTTTCTGTAGACGAGTGCCGCTGTGCGCTAATGTTTACACTGTTGGCCAAAATAAAAGTTCTTGTTGTTGCTCAATTGCACGTTGCACAATCGAAAAAACACGTAATATTCGCCACCGAGTTCTGAAAAAGGAATAAAAAAATAGAAATGTTAAAAATTGTTACGCTCTCTCTGATAAATATTTGCATTGCCACCTCTGTCTCGTTATGGTTAACCAACGAGGTTGCTTTTGCCTTCAACACGTAATTCTAGTTGACGCACAGTGGGTCAGGCATGGGTAAAATGTGCTTCAATAAAGCATCAAAAAGCGTTGACTTCAACGGTTGCACCGAAACTATAAGACATTTAAAAGCATTCCATACAAGGATAATGTTGATGTCCACATGGTGAATGGCGGTCAGTGCGTGTGTAAAGTATGCTGCGTCCAAAGTCGGCTTACTGTTCGATGCCGTCGACGTAATCAAGGAAAGGTCTACTGGCGTTGTTGTTGTAGATGCAGAGTTCTGCCACGTTGATAGTCCTTGGCCGGATAAAAATACAGGTCCGTTCCGATTACTTAGACCCGACTGTCGTGGTCTCCTGGTGTTAATGTGAGTCGGCTTCGCTCAAGCAGCAGAAACTGCTTGGAATGAAGTGCACTATGTTCCTGCACCAGAAGCATGCGGGTCTTACTATGTAAGTATTCAATAAGAGACATCAAGAGGCATACTGTAATCGTTCGCAGTAGCCCAACCATCGTGGGAACGGGGTCGCCTGGTGTTCTTGTAAGCCGGCTTCGCTTCAAGCAGCATAGGAGAGGAGTGCATTATGTTCCTGGCTTTTTAATCGTTCGTAGTGTTTTGCTTAAATGTTCCACTAGGTCCAGGTGACCACATCGAGGCCGTAAAGTTTATGACTGATCGGCTGATTGCCTTGTTTGTTGGCGACAATGTTTCTTTGTCCTTCCATTTGACCTAAGGATTCAAGACTAACATCTACACATATTGGGAAAAACTTTTGCACTGAATTATAACCATTTTACCGGCCAATTCCGTATATTTTCATTTGTATCGATCTCTCGGCATGGTCAAAGACATTCCAAATACCTATATTACAACGGAAACTTTTCTGGTCCACCGTGCCGCATACTCGTACCTCTGATTGTGGCATACAACGGCGACAGCTACGACTTTGCGATGGTGTGACGCGTCTCGCATGCCTTGCACGTCATGCTCCACCAGAAACGAGCGCGAGAACGCCTCGCTGATGTGACGTGACTGCGCAGAACGTTAAGCCTGACAGCAGGACAAGTACAAAATATTCACAATAAACAATACAAAATAAACACCAAAAATGCAGCCAAATGGGCGGGCGGAGCGACCGATCTGCCTGCCAGACAGATTGTTTGGGCTGATAGCATTTGTAAAGCCGTCAATATATCAGTCAAGCAAAGTGCAAAGGCAGTACATCAATCAATCAATGCGTGTGAGGGGCGGAAGGAATGCTATGGCTAAGAGCGCGCGGCCGGCAACGGGTGCCGCAGTTAAATGCATTTTTTGCAAGTGTTAGTTGTAAATAGGGTTGCGGCATATGTGCGCAAATGTTTATGGATCTATATATATGTATATGTTATGTACATATATATGTGCACATTGCTTTTTCATTACATTCAAGTTTGGTGTGGCAGGTTGCAGCTGCTCCTTCATGTTTTTGCATATTTTGCCACACATGCATATTTTGCATATGTATGTATGTATTTCTTGCTACCAGAAATCAATTAGCGCATGTTTGCTATTTTCGTAAGAGTGTTTCTGATGAGAGTATATGCGAATATTTTCGACGCCATTTGAAATTCATTCGCCCAACTCATCAGTATGCAAAACATAATTTTGCGTGATTAATACCCCACGATAATTCAATGGTTGCTCCGCTGATCGCCTTCTCGTTAAAGCAACTATTTTTATAAACACTTTCTTAATATATAAATGTGCTTTGAGAGTATTTCCATTTTTTTTTTGTTTGCGTTTAGCCGCCACTGCGACAGTAAAAATTATGACCCATAAAAAGTGCTGACCACTTTAGTAGCGACGCGGCGGAATGGCGAACGTGTTAAGCCATAAAATTTATGGTGTAGACCAATTTAGTATGCCATTGGCGTGGTAGTGCGCCACAAACGCGCTAGTTACATTTTCATACTTCAATTAAGTTGCTTTTTAAGACACCTTAAAGTTAGAGCTATGTCGTGCGATTGCGGCTTTATATGCGCCTTTATTTAGATACTTAAGAAAAAAGTGCAAATATTTCAGCTTGACGCGCAAATTGATTGTAATCGCGTTGTTATACTGATGGGTCACATAAATCGATCAGTAAGTGTATATATTTACAGTATAACGCAAGTATGTGCCCTTAGAGCCGCAATTCGTTCGCAGCTGTCAACGTTGCACACGCAAAATGTACATTAAGGGAGCCGTAAAAAATATAAGTAGAGTTGACGGAGAATGTCTTGGATACTATATTTGCGCATTTGCATGTTAGTTTCTAGTGATTACCAGACCAGCGAAATAAATACTCTAAGGAAAGATTTGTCCAATAGCTTAATAAATACTTTGAATACCTTTCTATATTTTATAGGCTTCATTCAATACCTGCGCCAAAAAGCTTTTCAGTTGAAAAAATATAAAAAATTTTTGCAAACTAAAAATTAAATAATAAAAAGGAATATCCAATTGCCGCCAAACTGCGGAAAGGAAGTACGACTGACGGGATGTTGTAAACTCGGCTATAACAGCGTAAACGTTGTCTGCGGCAATAAACAAGAAGAAAAAGTTATCCATTTTTTCAATAGATGTTTTTAGTAATATGCATCCCGTTTGAAAAATAAAATTTTTTACTAAAAAGTATTCTTAGATAGTTTGGTGAATGCGTGGTATTCAGTATTGTTTGAATGGTCAGAAATGGACACCACGAAATAATACATAGGCAATATTTTACAGTTTATGAAAGTCAATCATGCGCAGGTTTTTTCAAAAATGCAGCACGCTCTGGTAGGTCTGAAACCTGGTAATCACTGAAACCCCGTTTGGTGCGATTTAAATAAGGCTAGATATAACAAGAAGAAACGTTAACTTCGGTTGCACCGAAGCTAAAAACCCTTCACAGGTGCATTTCTGTTAGTAACTTTGTGTTCAGTTTATATGAAAGTTAGATGCTATAGTAATTCGTTATGAACAATTTTTTTGGAGATTATATTGTTAACTTAAGCAGTAATCCATGCCAAATTTCATGAAGATACCACGTGAAATGTGAAAGTTTTCCATTCAAGAACTTGATTCCGATTATTCAAGCTATGCGCTATCGTAAGCCGCTATGAACATAATCTTCGGAGATTACATTGTTGCTTCAGAAAATAATTTGTACCAAATTTCGTGAATATATCTTGTCAAATATGAAAGCTTTCCATACAAGAACTTGATTCCGATCGCTCAGTTTGTATGGCAGCTATATGTTATAGTGGTCCGATATCGGCAGTTCCGACAAATGAGCAGCTTCTTGTAGAGGAAATGTCGTTTGAAAAATTTCAAAACGATATCATAAAAACTGAGGGACTAGTTCGTAAATATACAGACATACTGATTGGCCATTTATATATATACTTTATAGGGTTTCCGAACTTTCCTTCTGGGTGTTACAAACTTCAGGACACCGTTCAGGGTATAAAAAGAAGCTAGATACATGAATGCCGCATGAGGTAACGCAGATAAAACCTTATCGGACGAATTTTTATTTGCGTATAGCAACAAAATTATACATTATTAAAATGGTTGTGATCAAATAGCGACGAACCAATAGAAATGAAGATAAAACCAGAATTTCCTATCAGAAAGGGTTTTATTTGTGCTTGTGTGCCGCTTCTATATCCATATGATCTTTATTCGGATCACTACTGTCAACAAATGGACCGTTTGAATGAGAAATCGGTCAGAAGCGAAGAGCTTTAGCCAATTGGAGAGGAATTGTTCCCGTTAGGACACAAGCTCCGGAAGTTCGGTTGGAATTTTTCCATGCATCTACCTCATACAAGATGTGGTCCAAAGTAAACAGACCTTAAAAAAAAAACAGAACAAACGAGTTTTTCGGCAAAATCAATTTATTGCATCTACCTCATACAAGATGTGGTCCAAAGTAAACAGACCTTAAAAAAAAAAAAACAGAACAAACGAGTTTTTCGGCAAAATCAATTTATTTTATGCAAAGTAATCTCCTTCTGCATCAATACAACTTTTCCGAAAAGGAAGAAGTTGCACGGTGCCATATCAGGTGAATACGGGGAGTGATTAATAGTTAAAATGTGATTTTTGGGCAAATAATCGGTCGCAACCGTCCTTCAAATGTTGGATTCTGAACTATTTTTGGACGTCAGTCAATATGTGCGGAACAAACCGTGCACACAACTTTCATAAGCCCAAATGTTCGGTCAAAATGCCATAAATCGGTGTTCAATTCCATTTCCATAAATTTCAATGATGACTTTGGCTGTTTTTTAATGAATTCACGCACAGTTTCTATGGAATTTCCAGTGATTACGGATTTTGATTGACCCACATGTTGATCGTCATTTATGTTCTCACGACCACTTTGAAAACGTTGAAACTACTAGAGCACTCTGCTACGGGATAGGCAATCATGGTCATAAACTTGTTTCATCTATTGAAATGTTTGGGTAAAAGTTTTACCAATTTTCAAAGAAAATTTARTGTTGGCTCTTTGTTCGAAGCGCATTTTCGCACCGATAGCACAAACATACTCAACTCTAGAAAATCTTAGGGTGTTGTGTAACACATGTTTTACTAATCTCATGGTTATTAAAGAGTTGTGTTAGCATTTAAGCCACATATAAATTTTAAAGTTGGATGAGCAACACATTAAAAAATATTATGTAATGCAAGTGTTTACGTTATTTAAGTGATTATTTTGAATTACTTTGCATGTTTCTTAAACTTTACTGGAACTTACTTGTAATGTAAGTTATTTTGTTTTTAACAAGTGCTAAACACGCTTCAAGAATTTCGTAAATTTTGCATGCAAAAAGATACAGTCCTGGGCGGTAAGCTTTCATTTGACAAATACAACAGAAAATTAGCAGGAATTTGCATGTAGATATATTTTACGTAAAATTTATTTCAATAAAATAAGCGAATTTAAAGATAAAAGACAAGATTAGCTTAGGAAATCAGCAATTTTATGTTTTCTGTCGGTCAAATGTAAACAAATACAGCCGTATAAAACTCACCTTACAAAATATCTGATTATCAGTAAATAAATTTTTTTATTACGAAAAAAGACACACTTTGACGTTGAAGTCATCTATTAATAAAAATATACCATAAATAAGTCATTTTTGATTAATATTAAATAACAATATTTGTAGTTTTTTCTTTAGCCACCGCTGAAAATCCAAGATGGCCGCTATTCGCCCCGCAGAAAGCTACCACGAAAAGGTTTTCTGCTGTTTCTGCTGTGATAAGCACCTATAATAACTCTGCTGATTTTGTTTTTCCGAGCCATATGTAGATTATAATACGTTAAGATATCCAGAGCAGCTATAAGCTCTTTTTTACTTAACCTAGATTTTACCCAAAGCGTAAACTACTTATCTTAACAAAGTCATGTCTACGGCGTTGTACTTTTCTAGTACTAGAAACTAACTAAATACATACTCGAAAACACCTTATATTCTTTTAGAGCTTCTACTTGAAAAAAAGAAAAAGTTCTAAGCTTGTTATAGTTTCTGGCACGGTAAGCACTATTGCTTTTTATACCACTATGACCCTTATACACAAATAGTAATATCCCTTTATATTAGAAAAACGTTGTGGTCATTTCACTGACAGGTTAAATCATTTGGAATGGGTTCAAAACGAGATGGCCACCGATCCCGAATTTCACAAGAACATTTAGTAAAGCAAAGAAATCACTATTGTTCGAACGGGTTAACAATTAATCAACAAAATTGTCGAATTTTAAATGATAATAATCCACATATGTATATTATTGAGACGCCGTTTACATCGTCAATCATCGTTCTTTTGTACTCTATAGACAGTGTGAATCTTTGGTCCATATTCCTTCAAAAATGAAGACAGCCATAAATCTGAAGAACGCTCCATAATCATTTACCGTAATTAATGATTTTTTCAAACAATCAATTTATTAAAGGACACTTTTGGTGAACATATTATCTAGCATCATCGTGGTCTCCAAGATCGTTCAATTTAACAGCGCAGAACTATTGTTCATTCGGTTATGGGATTATTCGACGCATTCTTGCTGACATACGGCTTCAAGCGCTGCAAAAATTAGTGGAAAATTATATCCCTCCACTGGAATTTATTAGAGCCAGATGCTTCGGTCACTTGCCCGAAATCATTCTTTAACTATAATGATAAACTCGTATCATAATATTAGACTTAAGTACTTGGCTATAATATTAAAATATATACGTTACTTTTCTTCTTGAAAACCACATGTTAAACTTAGATTCGATAAAACGGAATATTGTGGCGACTAAGTTGATCAAGGAAAAAGTCCCAGCGGGATATGGTAGACATTGGTAAGCGAGCAAGGTAAACGATGCAGAATGATTGTATCCCTTACTCCGACCGATGAAAATTAACACGGCGATATCCTGAAAAGTAACAGATCGCCAATTCGCTTACCATAAGGACGAAGAATTCTGCGATACCTCAATAAACGAAAAATTCTTCGATGCCAAAGTTGACGGCGAATTCTTCTATGCCAAAATCAATAGTCTTCTTCTTCTTGATTGGCGTAGWCACCGCTTACGCGATTATAGCCGAGTTAACAACAGCGCGCCAGTCGTTTCTCCTTTTCGCTACGTGGCGCCAATTAGATTTTCCAAGTGAAGTCAGGTCCTTCTCCACTTGGTACTTCCAACGGAGTGGAGGTCTTCCTCTTCCTCTGCTTCCCCCGGCGGGTACTGCGTCGAATACTTTCAGAGCTGGAGCGTTTTCGTCCATCCGGACAACTTKACCTAGCCAGCGTAGCCGCTGTCTTTTAATTCGCTGAACTATGTCAATGTCGTCGTATATCTCGTACAGCTCATCGTTCCATCGAATGCGATATTCGCCGTGGCCAACGCGCAAAGGACCATAAATCTTTCGCAGAACTTTTCTCTCGAAAACTGGCAATGTCGACTCATCAGTTGTTGTCATCGTCCAAGCCTCTGCACCATATAGCAGGACGGGTATTATGAGTGACTTATAGAGTTTGATTTTTGTTTGTCGGTAGAGGACTTTGCTTCTCAATTGCCTACTCAGTCCGAAGTAGCACCTGTTGGCAAGAGTTATCCTGCGTTGGATTTCTAGGTTGACATTGTTGGTGGTGTTTTCGCTGGTTCCAAGATAGACGAAATTATCTACGACTTCAAAGTTATGACTGTCAACAGTGACCTGAGAGCCTAGTCGCGAGTGCGCCGACTGTTTGTTTGATGACAGGAGATATTTCGTCTTGCCCTCGTTCACTGCCAGACCCATTTGTGTTGCTTCCTTGTCCAGTCTGGAGAAAGCAGAACTGACGGCGCGAGTGATGAAGCCGATGATATCAATACGGCAAACGCCAGCAGCTGTACACTCTTTTAAAAGATGGTACCTTCTCTATTTAGTTCTGCAGCTCGAACTATTTTCTCCAGCAGCAGGTTGAAGAAATCGCAAGATAGGGAGTCGCCTTGTCTGAACCTTGTTTGGTATCGAACGGCTCGGAGAGGTCCTTCCCGATTCTGACGGAGCTTTTGGTGTTGCTCAACGTCAGTTTACACAGCCGTATAAGTTTTGCAGGGATACCAAATTCAGACATCGCGGCGTAAAGGCAGCACGAAAAGGAGTGCTGTCGAAAGCAGCTTTGAAATCGGCGAAGAGGTGGTGAGTGTCGAAATGCCGTCCCACAGTTCCCTTATATCAAAAGTGGGGTCTCTCATCCGAGGCTGTTGTTGCGTTGTCATTGGGGTGGTTTTTTTACGTGGCGGGTCCCAAACCCAGCGCACAACCCTATGCAGGGAATGTTTCGCCTTCTCACTTTAGCTCACCTTCAAACGGATGTTCTTAGGCTACCCAGATACTTGGTCAAGGACCGGAAGTCGTGAGCTGCTTGAGTCGTATGTAAAAGAATCGTTTCTGGCCACTCCCAAGTGAATGGCGATCAGAAAAAATTCAAAATCAATAGTAGAATAGAAAAAATTGCGTATTAATTTTGCTTTATTTATGAAATACATGTACGAAATTCGTTATGAAAATAAGTATTTATGTATAAAATTGAATGGTTTTTTTTTTTGTTTTTTTTTTTTTTTTGTTTGTTTGTTTTGTGGCTGAGTCTCTTTTCGTTTTTTTCCAAGCAACGAGACTTAAAGAAAGGTGATGCTTTCTTGAGTTTGGAGAACACATCCGATACGGTGAAGCCTACTACTTTTACACATTCTACATCTACAAAAAAGATTAAACCGTACGTAATTATAAATTTCCATCAATGATAAAAACACAACAAACTTACCAAATAGTAACGTATTTGACGAAATAATGAAAATATTTACGTGTAAACTTTATTTCATCAACTTGTATAAGTTAACAAAATAAATATTTGTTATAAGGTACAGTACCATTTGAGCCTAAGAATGCTCAGGAATGCAGGTACACAACCACGCCACTGTACCGCTACCCACTAAAAGAGCGCCAAACTAATATTACGGATTTTAATGACGCTACTACCACGCCACTAACAATATGCGTCGATGCCGACGTCCCGCTCTGCCGGCGCTTAGAAGATTAAGTTGGTGATAGCATAAACCTAGATTTAAGTTTCACTTTTACTTCGGCTGTTCTTTAAGTTGGTTGGACATCGCTCCAACGACTTAGAAATTTAAGTTAAACAAGCATTTTTGTACAGTTCTAACAAAATGTTTAAATAAAAACTAAAAATAAAACTTCAAATAAGTTAACTTGTATAATATATTGTTTACATATTGTATTGTTACGTTTTCATGTACTTACTTGATTGTAAATATGAACGCAGTAGAATTTAGCCGCATAGCTACATAAAGTTTTCTTCGAAGCATTCTTCAAAGAAAAATGTAAGCGGTGAACCATTATCCCGCTGGAGTGTGTCCCAATAACTTACGTCAATATTATTTCCTCCCTCTCTCAAAGTCATTCAAAATAGCAAGCTGTGTAACGTAACCATATCTGTTGTATTTCGAATATTTTTCTGTACAGTGATAAAGTAATAACTATATAAATTTCATACACATTTGTGGAGTCGAACCCAAAAGAGTAAGTGATGTTAGTTAGAAGAAATTCGACAGAGCTCGACGCTATGACACTAAGTTTAAATGTAAAATTGATTGAAAGGCTTTTAAATTTTAATACTTCAGCTGCAGAGGACTTAGTCTCAAAATAACTTAACATGATTTATTACAAACGCTCCAGTATTGTATGCGCAATGCTATAAATCTATGAATGTAATTACTTGAAGACCCATCACATATATTTAGAAGCACATCCTCTTTTTACAAAAACACGCAGATATTCGCAGCGCAAGTAGGGCTGCGTTGCATTCAGCAACCAAATTAATTCCAATTGTTCCCATCACAAAACCATCACATCCTAAATTCCAGCTTGCAACATATCACTACGAATCATCCACTTTTTTGTGGATTACTGCAACGCACATACGTGTGCATACCTTTCGTTTTAACTCCCCTTTTCAACCGAAAACGGACAAAAAATTGAAGTAATCAAAATGCAGCATTGCCACTGACATTGATCGATTTCCATAGGTCGAACGGATTAACATTGGTCGCTTAAGTGGATTACCGCAAACGCAAAGCTGCAAAGCTGCAACGCAAAAATCACAAGATGTCGCAGGGTTTACCGATGTATGTATGTGTGTTTGCGTGTGCGTAGACTCGTATGCATATTGTGTATTGTGTACTTTATTGAAGGATAACAATCTGCTGCTGCATTGTCAACGGTGACATGTCCCTAACGATGACAACAAAATGTCAACAGCATTACATAAATGAACGCAATGTTGCACATACATATGTACATGCGAGTACTATTGTACGTTTACATGCACGCGCATGAGTCAGACAAACATTGCGGAGTAAGTTTGTGCAGACAAGAGGCAAACTTGTCATTCAACAACTGACATTTACTTGTCAACTTGTGATGCGATGGCAGCAAAAGAAGAATGGCAATGGCAAGTAAGATTTGTGTGCGTTGCCGATTTGTGTGTCGGCCGTCCGTTGATGTCCATCCATCGTTATTCCAATTGAGCGCTGTCAGTTCTGTCTCAGCCGGCCAGCTTGTCTGTGCGTCCGTTTGCCAGTTCAATTGTAAGTTTGACAGTTGCTGTGGCTGTGCTTTGTATTGCTTTGGCTTGGTTCGGTTTGTTTTGGTACGGTCAGCTCAGAAGCAATTGCGTTAATATGTAGTACGTCTTCGTCAAATTGCCTGCAGTTGACAGTTGTTGCTACTGTTTTGTTCCCTTTTTCTTGGTTCTTGTTGTTGTTGTTATTATTGCTATAGTTCGGCAATTTGGTCTGCCCAAAAATATTCGTGCAACTTCTGTTTGTTTGCTTCAAATTTTTATTCGCCATTTTATATGGTTAACTATGAATTTTTAATCAACTGATGTAGGTTCTGCTGGAGAAACCTAGATAACCTCTTGATTACCGGTTGAATTTAATTAAATTTCATATAAAACCCAAGCTGCTGGAATATCTCTGTATCGATCTCTTATTTCCTAACACTTTAGTTCTAGGCACGACTCTCACTTAAAGTAATGTTGATATTCTCACATCAAGATATTATTGTATTTATTGGTGTAAACTATTAGTACGTTATTGTAGTACTTCCGAAATACTTGAATTTAGTACAGTAATGGGCCAAAATAAGCATTAACACCAACTAGTTGCTGCACGATTTTTGCTCATGTTTTAATGATCATATTCATTGCACGACAAACTAACAAGATATATTAGAATCGTGTAGATATTTACATATCTATTATTATATTCCATAATGAATATCACCATACGTATATATATACATAGTTATTTTATGTGTTTAATTACAATTCATCAAAATCAATGTATGTAATAGATAAAATTACATTTTATAAAAAATACTTTCTGCTTGCATTAAACGAATAAATAATTAAATCGATACTATACATATGTCGGTCGCAGTTCATATTACTATGTAAATCATTTTAATTCTATCATAATTAGCATTAATTATAGTTTTATTTCGCAATTTGTGTTTCGTTTTCTCATATATTAATAACAACAAGTAAGAAAGGGCGAAGTTCGTGTGTAACCGAAGAACCCCAGGAAAATAATTTAAGGTGTAAATGGTAGGATCGAACTACAAGCAATTTTATAAATATTATACTATGTATAACTCATACACTGACCGTAATATTCGCCACAAGGGTTGTTAGGAAACGAAAATCAATATATGGTACATATGTGTAGAATATATAGAGTTCGGGTAGTAGCGACCCAATTTTACCTATTTTTATACTCTCGCAACA
>NW_017536630.1:1806560-1856674 GCF_001853355.1 Bactrocera latifrons | reverse complement strand
AAACTAAAAGAGTCAGATATAGGGTTATATATACCAAAGTGATCAGGGTGACGAGTAGAGTTGAAATCCGGATGTCTGTCTGTCCGTCTGTCCGTCTGTCCGTCCGTCCGTGCAAGCTGTAACTTGAGTAACAGTTGAGATATCATGATGAAACTTGGTACACGTATTCCCTGGCTCCGTAAGAAGGTTAAGTTCGAAGATGGCAAAATCGGCCCTCTGCCACGCCCACAAAATGGCGGAAACCGAAAACTTATAAAGTGTCATAACTAAGCCATAAGTAAAGATATTAAAATGAAATTTGGCACAAAGGATCGCATTAGGGAGGGGCATATCTGGACGTAATTTTTTTGAAAAAATGTGCGTGGCCCCGCCCCCTACTAACTTTTTTGTACATATCTCGAAAACTACTATAGCAATTTCAAACAAACTGTATAGAGTCGTTTCTTTTAGGCACTTCCATATACACTTCAAAAATGGAAGAAATCGGATTATAACCACGCCCACCTCCCATACAAAAGTTATGTTGAAAATCACTAAAAGTGCGTTAACCGACTAACAAACAACGTCAGAAACACTAAGTTTTACGGAAGAAATGTCAGAAAAAAGCTGCATCCAGGCTTTTTTTAAAAATTGAAAATGGGCGTGGCGTCGCCCACTTATGGACCAAAAACCATATCTCAAGAAGTACTCTACCGATTTCAATGAAATTCGGTATGTAATATTTTCTTAACGCCCTGGTGACATGTACTAATTATGGGTGAAATCGGTTCACAAAAACGCCTGAAATCTCGATTATCACTTTATCATGCGTTCGGTGACACCCGAACTTAGCCCTTTCTTACTTATTCAAAATTGAAGATGGGCGTGGCGTCGCCCACTTATGGGCCAAAAACCATATCTCAGGAACTACTCGACCGATTTCAATGAAATTCGGTACATAATATTTTCTATATTTTCTTAACACCCTGAAGACATGTACGAAAATCGGTGAAATCGGTTCACAACCACTTCTTCTTCCAATATAACGCTATTTTGAATTCCATCTGATGCCTTCTCTGTATAATATATACATTAGGAACCAATGATGATAGCGGAATAAAACTTTACACAAATACGGTATTTGATACGAGAGTATAAAATGTTCGGTGACACCCGAACTTAGCCCTTCCTTACTTGTTTTTATAATATTTTCAATGAAAATGGGTAGAGGATAAACATTTCGGTTGTTAAGTTCTTGTTTTTTTATGCTGTCAGTGTTGCTTGTTTTTCATTCACAATAGATTAAAATTGGCCATATTTAACAATGTTGCCAACGAAAATTCAGCTAACTCTCTAAAATTTTGAGGATTAAATGTTAGTTAGCAACGGAGTTATCTTCACTTTAATCCAGAATAACTTCATTCAATGCTATAAAACACGCTCTCTCATTTTCACAGAGATTACTCGCATGTTGCCCGACATATGCGGTACGGGACGGTAAGGACATTATTCGTGCAAAGTTTTTGTGTCTGGAAACTGAACGAAACAATTAGAATTTTAAATTGTACTATATGGATAGTAGGTGTGGTTGTTGTCAGATTTCATTCCTCTTCATAATGTTACATAAGAATGTAAAAGAAATGCAACGTACTAAATTTTAGCAAATATTGGCTTGGTCAGGTCCCGAGATATGGGATTTCATATATGTTTTTTATTATTTTTACTCAAGTTACAGCTTGCACGGACGGACAGACAGTAAACCGGGTTTCAACTTTTCTCATCATCCTGATCATTTGTATATACATAACCATAAATGTATCTCGATTTATTTTAGGTGATACGTACAACTGTTAGGCGAACAAAACTATAATACTATATATATATAAATGATCAGGACGACGAGACGAGTTGAAGTCCGGGTGTCCATTGAGGCAAGCTGTAACTTGGGTAAAGACTATCTCGATGAAAGGTGGCATACGCGTTCCATAACAACAAAAAAAAATTCTGAGTTCGTAAATCGGCGCAATCGAAACACTGCTACGCTCACAAAACTCCATTAACCGAAAACGTGTTTATTGCTATAACTAAGCATTAAATTGGGACATAAAACTCTATATTGGCATATTGGATGCCAGTAGCAAAGATCACTTGTGGGCAATATTTTTTTAAAAAGTGGTCGTGGCTCCGCCCTCTAATAAGTATAATGAACATATTTCCTAAACCACTTAAGATATAATAACCAAATTTGCTCAGCACAAATACTATAAGGACTATCGACAGTGTGAAATCGGAAGATGAACTGGCTCACTTCTCATATAATGGTTCTGTTAAAAACCACTAAAAGCGCAATAAACGAATAACTAAATACGCTAGTGACATTAAATTTTACCTCCAAGATTCTATAAGAGGGCTTTACTTTACGACTTTTTAGTGAAATCATATACCATGGGACCCGACCAATCTATTTACACTAAATTTAGTAGGTAAGATTCTTCTCACACTCCTCCATCATGGTGCGAAAATGAGCAAAATCGGACTACAGCCCGCATACTTCCTTCGTAACATATTTGTATTGGGATATACAATTGAAATTAAGAGATAAATGGGTTAAATTGCGTCAATAAGTCCCTGAACCCCTATATACGTAATACAGCTTTTTAAACTTCCTGGAGACTTTATACTGAATAGAGCAGCCAATATTTTTACTAGTAAAAGGCATCTCAAAATTAACGCAAGACTGGAATTATATATAAAAACAGTTTTTGGTCTTGGGATTGTAATTTTTTATTGATTCGTAAAATACTTAGGATAAGGTTATTTAAGGAATAACGGCTGTCCATGCACATACGCACTCGTTTGTCGAATTCTGCATAAATGTGGCTGAATTTCATTGATATAACGTCGAATCTCCTGTTCTAAATCAAGCGTGGTTGGCTTGAAATTTTAATTAACCCCATAAAAATCGAATTATGTTAAACAACCTTATTTAGTTCAATAATACCTCTAGCCCAAAATCCATACCAAGCAGAAATTGCGGCCAACAAATTTTCATTTTTTTTTTTTTTTTGAAATACCTATACATAGTAGAAGTAAGAAACAAAGTCGCTTTTTCTGTCCCTATGTCCCTTTGTATTTTTAAATCATTAAAACTACGCAACGGATTTTGATGCGTTTTTTTTTTTTTAACATTTAGAGTGACTGAAGAGGAAGGGTTCCAATAAATACATAGTGAAGAAATATCGTTATTTCAGGTTTCTGATGTGATGTGATAAATAATTACATTTCTCCGCTTACATTGCAAATGTAGGCTGGACCCTACCAGATTTATTAAAACAATGTACTAAGTATTGTACACATTGAAAAGGTCTACAGAAAATCCACGATGGTATACATATGTCTATCTCTTGCTTTTTACGACAAATAATGGCTGAAATACATCATGAATACTTATTCAATTAAATAACTTAAATACATTGTTGATTCAATATAGATCTGTATGGGCCTTTACTGTATATTGTTTAAATTCATATAAATATTACACCCCTTATGCGAAAATCCGAGTGAACAAAAGCACCAATTTCCAAGCGAAGCCAATTCCTTCTCCACCTGGTCCTTCCAACGGAGTGAAAATGTTCCTCTGCTTCTACCCGCGGATACTGCGTCGAATACTTTCAGACCTGGAATGTGTTCGTCCATTCGTACAACATGACCTACCCAGGGAAGCCGCTGTCTTTTAATTCCATGAACTATATGTGTCGTTGTAATATTCGCCGTGCCCAACGCGCCATAAATCTTTCGCAGAACCTTTCTCTCAAAACTCATAATTTGTTGTCATCGTCCATGCCTCTGCACCATGCAAAACAACGGGAATTATGAGTGAATTATAAAGTTTGGTTTTCGTTGGTCGAGAGAGGACTTTACTTCTCAATTGCCTACTCAGCCCGAAGTAGCACCTATTGGCAAGAGTTATTCTACGCTGGATTTCCAGGCTGACATTGTTGGTGGTGTTTATACTGATTCCAAGATCGACGAAATTATCTACGACTTCAAAGTTATGACTCTCAACAGTGACGAGATAGCCAAGTCGAGAGTGCGACGATTGTTTGTTTGATGACAGCTGATATTTCGTCTTGCCCTCGTTCACTAACATACCCCTGTTCTTTGCTTCACTCATATAAAAGATTGTACCTGTTCGATTAAGTTCTGCAGCTCGAATTATTTTCTACAGAAGCATATTGAAGAAGTCTCATGGTAGGGAGTCGTCTTCTTTGAAACCCCGTTTGGTATCGAATGGCTCGGAGAGGTCCTTTCCGATACTGACGGAGCTAATGGTGTTGCTCAACGGCAGCTTACACAACCGTATTCGTGTTGCGGAGATACCAAATTCAGACAAAGCGGCATAGACGCAGCTCGATTTCGTGCTGTCAAATGCAGTTTTGAAATCGATGAAGATTTGGTGTGTGAATATCTGGTGGGTTGTTGATTTGCTAGGTCTAAAGCCACACTGATAAGGTCCAATCAGTTTGTTGACGGTGGGTTGGGCATAGCATACTTAAATTAAAATCGTTGGACATGCTTTCGTCCGATCATATTTTAAAAATAAGCTTTTGCATGCTCCTTATCAGTTCTTCGCCGCCGTGTTTGAATAGCTCGGCCGGTAATCCATCGGCCCCGCCGCTTTGTTGTTCTTCAGGCGGGTAATTGCTATTCGAAGTTCTTCATGGTCAGGCAATGGAACGTCTGCTCTATCGTCATCGGGTTCACCTTGTCCTGCTTTATACTTTCACTTCCATTGACTGGCTGGAGAAGTGTTTCCTCCATAATTTTAGTACGCTCTGTGCATCGGTCACTAGTACATCTTTTGGGGTTTCTATAAAAGTATGCTCCTGTCTTGAAACCTTCTGTAAGCTGCCGCATATTTTCTTAGATTTTTCGAGCATTACCCCTGTCGGCGAGCTTGTCAAGCTCTTCATACTCACGCAGTTCGGTGGTAGGCAGTCTGTTTTCCCTTCACTGCGATATGTCACTCCTCGTCGTATCAGCTGTTCTTTTACATTTTCCGAAAACCAATGGTTTGGTTTGGAGCTGTACGTAAGGAGTTTGAAATACTGTCCCACAGTTTCCTTATACGGAGTTGTTGACAAATCCAATTGCATTTTCGAGTAGAAAATCGTTCGGCCGTTTATTGTGATTTCAACTTCTCGACGAAGATTCGAAGATATTACAGACGGGGCGGCGGGAGCGTGAGTATACATAGGCTTTGAATTTAGCAGCAACCGGACGCGTTTATTATCGAAGCTCTGTAATATCAAATCACGAAGCCATGTTCCTATTGTCACAAACCAACGCAAACTTCGTATTTATTGTTAAAGAGCACTCAAACACTTCTCAGAATCAGAAATTCTCTGTTTTGGTTAGATTATGTACATATGATGCAACCACTTTGCCCAAAGCTTTTGCGTCTTTAGGGAGCCATTGTCCTTAATTCTCATTTCGCTTCTTTCCAACTTAGCAAACCTCTTTTCAACAGTTGATTTCGCTGGTGCAGATAAAAAGTTCAACAGAATTTTGACCCTGAAAGCAATGCTTTAATAACACACGAAATTCTTTATGATCCATTTTTTTGTAAATTAACACAAGTTGCTTCACAAGAATCCTATATCTCATTAATTAATACTTGTAGCTATAATCTACCTAATAGAAATCATAAAGATGGTAGTAGTAGTATTATCTTTGTGTCAGCCACAGTAAACCGTGGGCGATCCTCTAGTTGTTCAATAAAGAAATATTATCCTGTACGCTTCATTTTTATCAAGTCGAAACTGTCAATTTTTTAAGGTAATCAAAACTTTGGTACGTTAATAGGGGAAATTTTAAATCTTATAAATCTATGCAAAATTAATTTGAGGACAGTATCAAGAAGCTAGCACCGCAATCGATTTTCAGTTGTAAAACTGCTGATTCCGTAAGGTGTCAAATTCAGTTCAATGACAATAATAGTAGTGACAATGGGCTAAACCCTGATTTATGTGAAAAAAAAATTTTTGAGCTACAACTAGCCTTGAATAAAATAGCTATTAGTTTAAAACTGCCAACATAGTGGAAATAAGATCTGTGCGTCAAGTATGAGACTTCACTAACAGATCGCTACGTAGGCACAAGAAGGCTCGTAAATTGATTTCACCATATTTAACATGGTACTAAGGAAGTTTCGAGAACTTTTACATTCTCAGAAGACGACTTCAAAATTGAAATAACTCAGTATTTTAGGAACATTTAATATGTCAATGATTAGTACAGAGGCTAGTAGTTACAAAGAATTTGTCGATTCAATGTATTAATAGTAAGTTTGAGGCGCTTTTTTAAATATGAAACCTTAGATCCCTTTTATGTGTTCTTTTTTACCAAAGCACTAATCTAGAACTACCCTTTTATTTTCAGACACAATACTTAAACTAATCTAGCCAACTCAATATAATATATATTATAACAGTTTAAAATGCGTAATTTCTTAATCGGTTGGTTAAGCCAGGAACTGCCGATTAAAAATGCAAAACTCTGCCGTCAATCAATTTACATAGAAGATTTTAGAAAGTACATCAAGCTCTAAGTTTCATTATTTTAGGACGGGAATGAATTATTGCTTGGCTGAGTCGAAATGCTGATTAGGTCGTGGTTGAAAAATGTTGACATCTTACTTATGTGTCTACCAACCAGTAGTTGCGTTAAATATATTATATTATATTTTCATTTAACATACCTGTCAGTGACATCTTTGTCAAATTTCACATCAATCGTCTGTGAAACAATACTTTCCGACCTCCAGGATCTTATGAAACATATTATTATAGGTGTTGTGTTTTGGATCTATTGCTTACGACCCAAAAACTCACGCTTAGTCGGTTGAATATCAAGGAAAAGGTGAGCCGAAGCCGAAAAAATCACGTCAAAGCAGAACGAAAATCCAAGTAATGCTGACAGTTTTCTTCGATTATCGAAGTATGGCATAGTCCGAATTCTTTCCGCTCGGTCAAATTTTTAATCAATATCTACCTGCTAACCTGCTTATTCCCCTGTTTTAGCTCCGTTTTGAGTCAATTGAAGACATTAAATGTGTATCGCTGCGCGTATTGAAGGCTGTTGCGGAAATTGACTTTAAAATTATTTCGAGGATTGCAAAAAATGTTGCACAAGAGTATTGGGGCCAAGGCGGACGATAAAGGTTCAGAAGAATAATTTAATAATTTAAAATCATGAACAAAGTTGTACTATTTTTCGCTCATAGTAGTATATGACCACTTTTTTTTCGAAAAGATTATGTGGCGATATAATATCATAATTAAGTCAACATGAATATATAGTATGTTGCGGCAAACATTAAAATCTTTCCAGTATCATTGACATACTCTAAATAATACACTCCAACCAATAATTCAATAGTATCAACCAATAATCGCATGTTATACAGTATTTTTTCACTTTTAATATTAATTATAAGTGCATTAGTTTGAATTTTTGTGCGTACAATATGTATAATACCAGGGGTTTTGAAGTTTTTGTATTTTGCCGCCGCAACAATTGCTTTGACACAAAACGGCAGCAACACATTAATATTGTAATCGAGCGAACAAAAGGCAACAGTAGCAATACCAGCAGCAGCAGCAGCAGCAGCGGCAGACTAAATGTTCGAGGGCAACAATACACTCTTCAGCGGTTGTAAAGGCTAGCAACATATTTTCTTTCAAAATACCCACACACATATGCTTGAGGGTGCAGAGCGAAGTGTGGGGCAATGATAAAGCTACCACAATATAAATTATGATCTCTTTAATAACAAAAGAAGAATAATTGGAAATGTACAAAAAGGAAGATAAAACACTTTTCAGTGTCTCAGCACTTTTTAACAATACTTTAATTTTCGGTGGTGTTCATTGGGGCTTATGTGACCATTGGTCAGCCAATCATTCAAAATTATTAATACCCACCGCGGGTCGCATGATTCAAAATCAAAGTATTAAGTGAGACAACAGCGACAGCAACTGCCGGCGGGCCGTAAAAATAATGCAGGCTTAATGACTCTTTTCATTCTTACGAACAAAAAATAAAAAAAGACTAAAGATTTGTAGAAACAGCTCTATAAATGCGTGTTAAAGTGCTCTATCATCTTACGAAATACTTGCATACTTATCGAATTATGGCACATGTACAGGAAGAAACTCACCCTGTAGAGTTTTCCAAGTCAGTAAGTAACAAGTAAGGAAGATCTAAGTTCGGTTGAAACTGAAAGAATCAAAGACCGTGAAGATCTTTCAGACGGTTGCAAAACTTTATATTAATTATTGCGAAGGACTTAAACAGAGTTTTTTTTGCTATATTATAGTTCGCGTTAAAATTATATTAAAAACATCAAACACCGAATGATTGAAAATATATTGTTAGTTATATGAGGGCCATGTAAAGTTTTCACTCGATTTTATTCATTCTAGATAACATACATATTGACCGATGTATGCGGTATAAAGTCAACCGGAAGTTCGAAAACCTTTAAATTAGGCATATATGTACATATGGGCTCAGGGAAGTATTGGTCCGATTCTACCAATTTTTCATACACAAAGATACTATTGTCAGGAAAAGATTCTCTCTGAATTCAATTGTATATCCGATACATTGACCGACTATAGATTCTAGCGAACACATATTTGATTCCGAGGGATTTGAATAGTTTGAGATATGTAGTTTCACCTAGAAGTGGGTGATGCCATACCCATCATCCAATTTTTTTTCCGACTCATTTTAAGATCACTCATACTATCTCACATGCAAAATTGTATGACCCTGTCGTATATGGTAAGTGATTTATCGCTCTGTTGGTAGTTTTTAGCAGTACCGTTATATAGGGGGTTATCGCCCGATTTCACTGGTTTTCACACTGTAACTAAGAGTTCTTATTTGGCTTTTATCTTATAATAAACCTATTAGAGGGACGGAGTCACGATCACTTTTCCAAAATTTTTCGCCCACAGGGACGTGACGAGCTGAGCCAAATTAGCTGTGTCCGTCTGTTTTTCCGTAGGTCTGGCTGTATAAATGCGAATTAATTCCTCAGTTTTTCTAATATCGATCTAAAATTTAGCACCCGTCATTTTCTCAAGAACCTGCATCTTTGTCGGCTTCGATAAAATTGGACCACTATAGCCTATACAAACCGAACGATCGGAATTAAGTGTTTGTATGGAAAGTTGTTTTTTTTTTCATTTGACCAAAAATCTTCAATAAATTTGGTACGGATTATTTCTTAAGGCAAGGTACAAAGTACAAACTGACCGATCAAAATCAAGATACAGACCTTGTAACTCGTATATCTTTTTATGGTATCACAAATGCACGTATAAAGAATTTTGTTTTAAATTTGGTATGTAAATTTTTTGACAAGAAAGCGAATTAGCGAATGCTGAGTTGTGAGATCAAAATTTTGTAGACCAAAAGTCAGAGAGTACCTTGCTAGCACTGCGCATTCCTACAGGGTATAAATAAATACATTATGTACCCTAATTATTAGTTACAAGAATTTCTTGTGCTCAGCGTAACACACTAAGGAAATGCAGTTTAATGCTCTTGACAGATAATTTCCTCATCGATCTTATGATTAGTAAAAATTTAAGGCGCCCTGGAGTAAAATAAATATGTTTGTGTGCTATGGTAGCTTTCTGTGCCACATTCATGCCTTGTTTAAGCCACGCTTTGAAGCCTTGAAGTTGGTGTTTCTTTATTTGAATTTGTGTCGGTAACATCAAAGACTGACAAATGGGAAAAGTAGTAAAATATTGAGTGCATGTCTTGTATTTCGAGTGTGTTTCTTCTATGCCCCTAATTCGTCTAATCATTGATCACCACTTATCTATTATTTTCATTCATTTTGACAGCTTTATTGTACAAACGAAAATTTCTTAACTTAATTATACAATATTTCATGTGCTCCTGAACTCATTTACACATATACAAGTACATTCCATCAGTCGATCAATTCAATCCACATAATCGATCAGCATTTCTGTCATTTATTTAGCTACCTCAGAGTGTCTTGTGGTTTTGTTATGCTTTTCATAAGCTTGCGGGGTCCAAGATATACTTATATACTTCTTACATATTTGATTACATCTGCCAGCTACCGTTTTAATGTCTTAATGACAATTGTTTATGCCGAAGATTGATAATGGCACGTGCATTGTTGTACTAGAATTGGCGCTAAGACCGTAATTACCTTGCGCCAAATGATTGATCAACACATGTGACTGTGATAGATTCATGGCTGTTGGTCAATATGACTTAACTTTGAAACAAAAACCAATTAAATTCATTGATCATGCATTGCATGTGTGATTAAATTCATTGGTTCGGGTCAATGCACAAACACTGCTTGCTTGGCGGTCGAGAATGAATCAAGCCAATTTTTATTACTTTGTTCTGGTGTTGCCGTATTCCAGTGACGGCGTTTTGTTTCGACTGGAACAAATGGTAGTCAGAAAGGGCAAGGTCTGAGCTATAAGAGGGGTGAGTTATTGCATTCTTCCAATATTCCGAAAATGCGTTGAAAAGCTGTTGTCCTTGTTCGCCTTTTTCAGTATGTGTCGTTCATTCGACACGTAACTAATACTAGTTTTTTTAATTGAAATATGTCGAACTTTGCGCCTGTGCTTTTTGATTTTTTCTTTAACACTATAATATGAAGTTAACCTCAACCATAAGTTATCGAAGTTTGATGGATGTTTATGGTAAAATGGTACCTTAGTTGAGTAAACTTATCAAAATTAATTAACACGATTTAAAACAGGAGATTTTCATTTGGAAAACAAAGGTGAATACGTCTGCACGATGATTGTATGATTTTGTATAACGGTATTCTTTATGCTGCAGTTATAAGACCTTTGAAAGAAAAATATTCATTAACGAAGGTTAGATATGAGAAGTAATAAATCCATTTATCGCTTTATACGTTTTTTCTCATCACTTACTTTCCCATTTTATTTCCAAACACAAGCTATGAATTTCATGATAAATATATTAAATATATATGTATACATAACTCTTAAAAATGAAATTTTGAATTCCTGAATAATCTAAGATCTAATAAACTTCGGTAAGAAAGTTAAATTACAAATTATCGCTTGCAATGAACTTTTATGCGAAAAAATTTACATAAAAGTAAAAATCTGTAACTGTCATAATTGCTAGAGATTTTCATTACGAAAAGGCTTTATCTTGCCAACACCAAGAATAATGTAATGCCAGATTTCGTACCTTTACTTGACGACGATGTTTTAAGAGCTAGCAAGAATTAGTTCTAATCGTACAGGAACAGATTAACTGTATCTGAAATTATTTGGATATTCAATTGGAATGTCAGATGACAATTTAGTGAAACATGACCGTATAATCAAAGACCATAATTAAGAAATTGTAATGCTCTGCAAAAAAAAATTTTTCTGCTCTGGTTTTTATGGTATTTGCATTTCTTATATTTTGACAAAAGATAAGCTTATTAATAATACAATTTATGTATTGCGGTGATGATTACGCTTCTGCTCCCTCTTTTTCCCGCATAAAAGCTTTGTGTGATACTCGCTCTCAAGCTCCTTATCGAAAATATGCGACAATTAGTAAAAAATGAAATTTGGAGAAATCGAAACTTTAAGTCTACCAAGTGTCCAATTTTATCCAAAGATAATCGTCTTTTAAGTTTCCACAGTAGTTTACACGTCCTTAGAAACAATGTTGTCGCCAAATTTCAAGAAATCTGATTATACTGATCAGTGGAAGTGAAAAGTAGGACAAAAAATCAAAGCCTTTTTATATATTATTAATTCAGAATGATACAAAACGTTGGACGTGGAAAAATACGGTTTCTATTACATTTGTATAAAAATTCGAAAAGAAAACAAATATGGCGGTTCATTAAATACAAAGAATTTTTCAAAATGAAAGTTTCGGAAGAGAAGCTAACAAAAGTTCTGTGTTGATAGTCGACATTTTCCCATGTAACCATAAAGTAACAAATTATGCAAAAAATGCTGCCAAACTATAAGATTGTATATATGCAGTAGAAAATATAAGTATCAAGGTAGATTATATCCGCAGATATTTTTTTTTAGATATATTTTCGGATAATTATAAATAGAAGCAGAGAGTACGGTTCTACTAGAATCATAAAGTGAAGAAAGGTAAGAAGTTGATAGTATAATCCCACTGTGGTATTTTATTACTGCTCTTTAAAACAAGTTTATCAATTAAAAATTATAAAGAAAAAGCTTTTAAAAAAGAATTTTATTACAATATATCAAATGTTTTCGACATTTGTCTTCCTGTATACTTCGATTCTTTCTTATTTTCCAAAACTATAGTGATAGTATGTATATATGGTATGTGTTATTTTGTTTCATATATAACATAAATGGTTTTTGTAAAAAAATGGAAATAAAGATTTAAATATTTACTAGAGTAAGTCTTTCAAAATTATTGAAAGTGTCATGAATGGGGAGTACAAATCGATTTTTTATCTAGAGCAATAAAACAACACAGGAACAGGATTCTTATTAATTAAGATACTTTTTAATTCAAGCTTTGTGTTAAAAAAAACATTTCGTTAATCGTACAAACATAGAATCAAAATCATCCTCTGAGCATTGAGAGATGGTAGAGATTATCAATATTTCTTATTTTTGGCATACTCGCATATGCAGAGGGAGAAGTCGCATAAACTGTGACTGCCAACTTAACTGATTAAGTTTATCGATTGTTGCAACACTAATCCGAATATTGGTGAATATGACGTTGAGGGTACTAGCGAATATCTAAAATGAGAGGAAACTTTTCTTTTCATCGTTCTTTCGGCTACTGTACCTTTCTCTCAGAATCTAATATCTCCGGCAGCACAAGCTGATGCTTTTAAAATTAATTCAGAGCATGCTCTGAGTGCTATAATTGTTAGAGCAGAACCTTTGTAAATACCCAGTTCTGGCGTATGGAACTATCAAATGACACAGCTCTAGAGGCGATAAAACAATCAATAATTGTATTGAGATCCGTGAGCTGTTGACAATATTTAATTAGAAATTACTAGAAAGCCAAGTGATGACTCAAATGCAACTCAGTATTCGTCTTCCACTTTCAGTCAACTAACCTGCATCCTTAAATATTTTCTTATTAAAATCCAAATGGTTCGAATAGTTATTTATTAAAATTTATAAAAGTCTCAAAATTGGCTCATAGTCTCTCTCAACGTTAGATTGGTGCGCAGGTCGTTAACTCCATTCATAAATAACTGAGATAAAAAATGAAACGGACGTAAACAAATCACATTTCGCTGTAAATACGAATTTTTTTCAAATTGCATAGAAAATGGTTCAAAACAGCTATGAAATAATAAAGAAGAAATTCCACAAAAGAAACCACAG
This sequence comes from Bactrocera latifrons, assembly GCF_001853355.1. Taxonomy (NCBI): domain Eukaryota; kingdom Metazoa; phylum Arthropoda; class Insecta; order Diptera; family Tephritidae; genus Bactrocera; species Bactrocera latifrons. Next base: position 1,843,241 of record NW_017536630.1, on the reverse strand, counting down.
AGAACCCATTTGTCCAAACAAGCAATTGTACGACAAAATTGTAAAAATTTTTGTGCAAAGGACTTATGTGTAACAAGAGCAGATACGACTACAAATTTAAGACTTAAAGGTCACCAGAAAGCAGCATTAGATTGATGAAAGAAATAATTCTTCAAAAAATCACACACAAAGGAATAACTGAACCATATAGTAATTGTTGGTATGAAATTGCGATGGCTGCAAACGATAAAGACTGCTGGGAAGATCTGCCAGATTGCACACGTTGCTGCTGAAATTTGCCAGAACAATGCCTACGACCACGAAAATTACTTAAGATTGTCTGGCTGTGTCTGTCTGTCTGCTGATGAAAAGGTGTCATTTTACCACGGCCCAGCCGCAAATTCTCAGCAAACTATTTATTATGCCAAAGGAATGTGTAAGTAAAGTAGCATTTGTAAGCACATAGCAGGGGAATGTTAATTTGTAGAAGACAATGAAAACAAAAAGTGATGCCGACAAGCGCATTCAAGCGCTAAGCGGCAGTAAGTTGCATGCAGCATGGCAGGAAGAACAGATCAGCAGGATAACAAATCGAGCACATGTTTGGCAGTTTGACAGCTTTGCATAGACTGTTAAGGCACAGACAAACAATTAGATGCACAACACACACACATACAAACATACTTCATAGCAAAACACGTCAATCAATTATTAGTGCAGTAGCCAGGTATTGCGACCCCTTACACGAGCAGCGCATTGTTGTCTTTTCCACTCTGCGGCTTATCTGAATTCGTTTGTTTTCATCAAATTACAAAATTGCATGCGATAAACATCAGCGCGGGGCTATGGAACAATAGCTCTGCAATAATTTAAAAGTATTCTACTATAATCCGCTCAACTTGGTTGGCTCTGCTCAATGACATGCATTCCACTTCAGTGCGCTTCACTTTACTCAGCACTTTGCAAAGCTCAGCCGAGCTGATCTTATTTCGTTTTGGCATTAGCCGGGTTTTGTTGGTTGCTCCGCGCATGCGTGTGTGTGTTTGTTCGAGCGAGTGTCTCTGTAGGGGTTGGTGTGATTTCAATCAAACTTGTCCATCAAATGGTAATTTAACACTTGAAAGAGGAACTCAGTTACTTAGGATTTAATGTTTTTTTTTTCTTTTTTGCGACTTTTTTATGATTGGTGTGAATACCTTGCTTTGCGTTCCCTCCTCTTTCCCGGGTTATGCGTTTGTATTTGATTGTTAAGTGGCGGCAAACGCGTTAATCCTAGCAATTGTTGCTACCGCATAGCTACTCGTATTTCGCAACACAAAAGGATGTATCTTCATGTACACACACACACATGCAGGTAACTACATATGCTACCGAGCATGTACACATGTACGGTGGCAATGTGTGCGCAGCCTGACCAGCTGACTACAATGTTGGCGAATTTCTGACAGCCAGTCAGCCAGTCCATCAGCTCGTCGTCGGTATGACAGGCAGTTTGTTGCTACTGCTGCTGATACTCGTCAATCAGGCTTAGTGTCTGCTTCCTGCCTGCCTTCGAACCTGCTATTCTTTCGTTTTACCCTCGTATAGCTTGAACTATGTATCGTACATCAACCGGGTCGTTCGGCTGTCGTTGGGTTTGTTATTTTTGCTATGTTTTGTCAGTTGGCGTTGCTTATTTAAGGCATTAGCAATTATTTCAATTTTATTTTCAATTTACAATGCGTTATTTGCGCATCAATACACTACATTTTGAGCGCTCTTATATGTATGATTGTTTGTGGGCAAATACATGTGTGGTAGCGCGCATCCGCTCCCAGCATATCATTGTTGATTTAGAGGCGGGGTAGTTCCAGCAATAATTGGCATTGACAATGTCAGCCAACGTCATATCGTGCATTGGGTGTGTGGCAGGCGTTATTGAAATGCTTGTTGACAGCGCTAAGCCGCTGTCTGTCAGCTAGGATTCACAATTCTGACGCGTTTACCCTCTTGAGTTTTTAATGAAATGTAAACTAGTTTTTTTTTTTGCTCTTTTGGTATTGTGCGCTCTTCCTTCTATTTTTTAAACGCATATATTGAATTGATGGATCAGATACGAGGCACATTAACCCATCCCAATTTCAACGTAAGTAGATGTTTGATAAGCGAACCTTTTTTAATTTTATGATAAAAAAACTTTTTATATTTCCCATATGCAATTGCAATCCACGATAGATAAGAGTGTTGAATAAATATGTTTGATAGTTGCATACTAAACAATTATTAGAGCACTCAGGTTTCGTTTTAATTGGCCTTCTGAAAATCTTCCATTTTGTGGCTGTCACTTGTAAAAACATCCATACCCATCGTTGTTCAATATAAATCTGTGATATAGCTATCCCTTAAGACATCGCACTTAACTATTGTGTCTGTAGATATAAATAGTTGTAACAAAACCCTTTTGGATTGAAATAGAGGCCTCTTATGTAATCCTTCACTTATCGGATGTAGTCTACAAATCGAAGAACATAACCATAATCTAGATAGGACTCCTAAAAAAGGCATTAGAAATTATTGGCTATGAAGATTCTCTCTTAAGGTTTTCTAAAAGCAACGTCTACGAAATTTAGGAAAATAATAGTTTTAGAAAATATTATGGCAGGAAATTGTATTTCATCTTCTTATTTTACTTTTAGGTTATTCACCAAAAGAGCTCTTACTGGTTATGGTAGTGGCCTTGACAAGTATTTAGCCTAACTGTACTTTTATAGACGCCAAAATTCTTAATACAATCGCTAAGGAGCTTCATCGTCTCCTTAGAGTTTACACAAGATGGCCGAATTTGAGCTTGGCGAACCAATCAACAAAAAATTAAAATCGTTTAAACCCTTACCCTTACCCTTACCCAGTTGTGAACGGTTTCTTTTTGGAAGGGAAATTGGGATGCTGTTTACGATGATTATTCTCCTTCGATCAAGTTTCGGTTTTTGGGTCACTCCCAAATTAATCGAAACCGGTTACCACGATCTCGTAATGACATACTATCGATTTAGTTTGCACAAGATAGCTTAGACAACTCATAATACCTCATGAATTATATACTCCATGAAATATTGGATTTAAGAAAGCATTCCGCCACATACAAAACGATAACTTTAAAGACCTCCAGAAAACGTATTAAGCAGAAGGATTAAAGAAGTAGCTGAGTTAAGTATACGGAGCTAAAAGGAGACTATCTTAAGAGTTAAAGCAAAATTTTCCAAACTTTTGTTTTACTTTTCTCGATTAATTTTTGAGTGAACGGCATAAATCAGCTCAAATCAGCCTTACAATACGTTGATAAATAAATTTTAGGGTAGTCATTAAGACTATTGTTAGTAACAAAGGAACTTAGTCATATAAGTGTTTTAATATTTATACCTACGCGAACGATCTCAAAGAGGCCAAGCTAAGTTAACAACAATGTTAATTCCGGTTGCACTGAATATATAACATCCTTACCATATAGAAAAGATTACATAATAGAACTTTGATCGTTCAATTTTTATGCCTGCTATATGATATAGCAACTGCATCTGAACAATTTATTATTAACACAAGCTGAATTTCGTGAAGATATCTCGTCAAACGTAAAAGTATTCAATACCAACAAATCTTCCGATCGTTCAGTTTGTATGGCAGTTATATGCTATAGTGGTCACCAATCGGCCGTTCCGAAAAATGAGCAGCTTCTTGGTTATAAAAAAAAGTATGCAAAATTTCAGATTAATTTCTCAAAACTAAGCAACTAGTTAGTCTTATACATACTATATATGTATACAGACAGATGGATGGACATTAGTATTGACAGACGGGCATGGCTAAATCGACTAAGCACGCCCTGATGATCATTTATATATACACTTTATTGCGTCACTGACGTTTCTATGACGTTTGTGACGAACTATTCTTAAAAAAAAAAAAAAAAACATTTCTTGACCCATAACATAAAACGATAAAAAAATAGCCTCTACATATCTATATTGCTACATCCTCAGCAATTTTTCGTCAAATCGGTACAGCCGTTCTTGAGTTATAAACACCATATCTAAACTCTTTAATGGAAATATAAATTGTCTGACATCTTCTTATACTTTCTGAATACCGAAATGCTTAAACCCATGATTAGCAGCGACAGGATAACACTCACAAGGCCGTGTTTTTGAATTGATTTCATGCGTTAGCGCGCGGAAAAGTGCTGCCCCGCTGTCAACTCAAATTAGTGTTGCGAGGATTACACTTAAAAAGCCACATAGTAACAGTGATGTAGCAATGCCACAGGATGAGCGAGTGAAAATATACAAAGATAATTGCAATCTCTTTTTTCAACGCGACACTAAAATATTTTCTTCAACTTTTAAATCCTTCAAACGTGTCAACTTTATTTTTGATTGAATGCAAAATTATTTTCCTTCGTGCCACATGAATGGATATTCACAAGCATGCACTTGTCTATATGTGTACATGTGTTCGGTAGCAATGGCTCACATGTCAGCACCCTTCCTGTTAGGCGCTTATGTCAGGCATAAAATCGTTTGGCTCGATTTTGTTCCACTCGTCATCGCTCTTCATAGATCGAACAGCTTATTTGAAGGGGATCGGCTATTTGGCAGGCACAGTTGGTTTGCTTCGGTTTGGTTGGTTTATATTTCATTGACATGTGGTCAGGCACAATCACAGTTTGCGTCATTGTCTGCAATACACTGTGGTGAGTCAATCTAGTGACCTGCAGCCAAATTATCCAAAATTCCTGTAAAGTTACTCAACCAATGTGGCCTATTCTCCCTAGCAGAAGTATCAATTTACCTTCTGGATGTGGTTCGTATTTCACAAAATCATAAAGTGACTACATATTTTGATGTGCATGTGAGGGTGCATTAGGGTGAACTGACTTTTCTGGACTCCGCTTTAGTTCAAAGTTAGCTGAGTTTCTAATTAAACTCGATTTTTGTTGGGACTGGGCTTGAACCCAATTGTTCAGGTAACAAATATGCTATAAAAAGCTTAAACAAGAAGTCATCAGCTGATCGTATGCTGTTTGAGATTTGAATCGCTTTCATGTATCGGACTTAACAAGAATTTAAGAAAAATAAAATTTTTCGACTTTCACTAGTTATATAAGCAGAACGGGCTTCTATAAGATATCTAACAAATATGAATACTATATGCAATTGTAAACTGTAAATTCAAAAGCCTTTGGTCTGAACGAGAGACGGGCAAAATTCTTTAAATTTGTCTTCGGACATTAAGCTTTGCTAAGGCTTAAAGGCATTTCCCTCAGTCGTTTCGCTCACTGCTCTCAAAGTGACTTAAGGGGTCAGTGGGGTAATCCTTTTAAATTTTTTTTGGCATTTTCTGTTCCCTTATACCAGTAGAATTACTATGGAAACCCTCTTTACCATTGGAAGGTTTCGAAAAAGGCCCAACAAATTTTCAACGTTTATGTCCATCTTTGTCTGCTTTATTAGTACCTCAAACTTTAAACGCGTTTTTCTCAAAACGTTTCTCTCTCACATACGGACTTGCTTATTTTTTATTTTTAAATGTTCACAAAACGCCTGGCTATCATCCCTACTAGAGTCATAATTTGTTATAATTTATTGACAATGTTATGACAATATGTTTGTATAAAAACATGGGGAAAAATTAAAAAAAAAAAAAAAACGTTAATTACTTTTTTATTTATCAACATTTCTTCATGATTCTAGTCGGGACGATAACTTTTCACCAGTGAAAAAACGCATCTCATTCATCCAACCCTTTCTCATGATGTCATCAAAAAATTTCGAAAACCAATTTTATACACTCCACGATATACCTCATGATATGTGAAAAAACTTCGATTGTAGCTTTTATTCTACATGAAAAAAACTGTCAAAAAGCGTTCCAGATTACAGTCCTGACCCCTTAAACTCCAAATGGGGAAAACTACCGTTGACGCAAGGCAATGCCTTGGTATGTTTTAGGACAAATCATCGGTATTTTCAACGAGCAAGTACTGGTGTACTGAGTTTCGTCGTAACCGTTCCAGCACAAATGATTCACTCACTCTATACGAAGAGAAGGACAAAATACTATTTTAATTGAAAATTTTATTTTATTGTGAGGCCAAGGACTTTGTAATCTCTTATTAGAATGCACAAAACATATAAAAATTACATTTTGTATTCAACCCTAATATTCACTCGAATAATGTATTGCTGGTCAAATTTTTGTGGCATGTGCTCTAGCACGGGCGATGTGTTACTGTCATTATTATGCATTTACATATCTGGCACCTAACCAGCAGCAATAACAGAAGCTACTTACCAGTTTACCATTTCCGACTAAAACTGGCTAATGGCAAAACTGACTGACTGCTTCCAACCAAGTTGGCATATGAGAACATACGTACATACATACACACATATTGTGCGTACCCTTTTGGTTATTCAAACAGCAGTTTATTGAGTTGTATTTACCATTCCAGTTAACCAAACTGTTTTGTAGTAGTTGTTGCTGCCTTAGCATATTTCATGCGGTTGATTACCTCTGCCTACCAATCAGCTGCCAATTGGCGCATAAAAGCCACTAATGAATCATATCGATCTGTTGCATATTCCTACCTTTTAGGCTTAATTTATCCAATGAAAAGATGTATGGTGTTGCTTTGCTTAAGGTAGCAGCTAAGAGTATCGTGTCGCTTGGGAAGCTTTCGTCGAAAACACGAACAAAAAATACGTTAACGTAAATGGCTAACGTAAATTTTACACATTAGTTAATTTTTGAAGGCGATTTGAAAATAATATTTATCATATTCCGTGACACACGTTTTCAACTAAAAGAGTTTTTAAACTGGGTGTTCTTGAATTATGGTTCTATGAAAACATAGCCGTAAGCACAGAATTCATTCGTTGATTTTTATAGTCAGCACCAACTTCAAAGCAAATAAGAATGATATCAGTATTTGTCATCCCAGCATCACGGCATCGTCGGTACAACTTCGCTTGAACAAGCATCGTTTCGTATCCTAGCACGTGATTAATCAAAGCGCCATCTGTTGTACATTAGCTGTATGTAATAAAACAAAAATATCCTGGATTTTACAAATAAAATAAAAAGATTTGTTAGTGTTAGTCTCCCACGACGTGAAGTAGTATCAACATAAGATTTAGATATAAGATCCGACTGTCGAGGTTGGGGATTACAGTGTTATTTTAAAGCCAAATTTCTAACTCTTTTTTCGATAATCTTAAGAACATATATAGGAGCATGACCAAGGACACTCACTAATAAACTGATGCTAGTTTAAAAATCCTGACACAACACTGGTCTGTAATTTAAATTGAAATCCCATACGACTTTAAATTCTTGCTATAGTTATGACTTTGTTTGCATGCGGTTGCCGGTATTGACGTCGATATTAACCAGCAGCCGCTTTCATTTTCTCATAACTTTAGCTTTGTTGTCATTTATAATGTAGAAATTTTACTCTGTTTCTGACACCAGTGTACACTTGAGTACTAATTGCTTATCATTTCTGATTTGAGTGGTTTTCTGATGCTGATTCAAGGAAATGCAAATTTGGCAGAAATCTACCTTCAAGTTGTGTGGATTTTCTTCCACCATTGTACACGCATTCTTCTTATATTTTAAGATAACGATGGGAGAATATAAAACAATTGAATTCAATATGTATAAGCCGTACGATCTTTGATAACAATGATTAGAAAAAGGATACAATAGAGACCAATAATTCATTTATTTCGATTATGACAACTATTTGGAAAAGATTGGAAAAGTCACCCTAAAATATTTAAGAGTTCTGGAGTTCACGCCAATTCGAAACACTACATCACGGGACTTCACTAATTTTTTTTTCCAATTTGGAGAATAACTTCCACCACACATTGTACGACATCTCCTGTTATTGTAAAAAAAATTATGAAGAATAATTTCGCGTGCTGAAAAATATTGTGGTTTGAAGAAAAAAAAAACACTTGAAGCAAAAATTACGACGAGTTTCCAGACATTGCCCCAGGCAAACATTAGGGATTGGTATGCAAAGATGAGAAGACGGTGAACGCAGTCCAAAAGAAGTTGTTACTAACGAAAACACCAAAAAGTCCAAAAATAATCTTGGGTAACCGTAAAGTAAAAATGAGCAAGATAGCAGACACTAAAAAGATATCAACCAGAATATATATGTACATCATACCATTCACGAATATTTGGGTATGAGAAAGCTCTATGAAAAGTGGGTGCCGCCCGAACACTCAACAAAAACCAGTTCATGATTCAGAGCGGTGTTTGGAGATGTTAAATCCTAGTAGACCCTAGTTTTTGTGTCGATAATGGATGAAACGTGGCTCCAACATTTTACTTCTAAGACCAATTGACAATCATCCGAGTGGACTGCACACGATGAACACTCCTATACGTGGAAAAATGCAAAAGTCGGCTGGCGAGATTTGTTTGGTATTCGTGCTGAGACTAAATTTTTGTCGAGTGCAGAGGATATTGCTAAATATCAAATATGACGAACTTTTTGCTTAAAAAAGTGTCTTTGTGGGTCAGCCGAAAGTCAGCTTTTAATAGAAGTTTATCTTAGGTTCCTCTAGTTCTCTAACTGAACAAACATGTTAAAAGTGGTTATCACGATTCAAAAGTGGTGATTTTGGCTTGGAAGATGAATAATGTCTGGGCGGCCAAACAAGTCTGAATGATGAGGACTGAAAGTTTTACTAGACGTAATTCATTACCAAACACAAGAAGAGCTCACAAATCGTCTGGTCATCCAAAACATTTAAAAGTTGAATTCATTGCAGAATGCCCTCACTGGAACACGGTTCACATCAGAACAGGATATGAAAGATTGGCTTGGATCATTATTGGCTGCCAAGCCTTCTGTCTATATGTATGCGCACCGATCCCTTACAATCTCCGTACCGATCCAACATTTTGCACACGTCATTTTCTGCCCAAGAAGCTGCTCATTTGCCGAAATCTCTCACATCGCAGCTGTCATACAAATTGATCGGTTAAAATTAATTCCTTTTTTGAATAATACGAAATTTGATATGACATGTCTTTGAATTGAAAAAACGTAGTGTACTTTTGAGTAAACCTAGTGGACTAAAACCTAAAAACCTTAAGAAATAATTAAAAGCATTGCATCGATTTATGATGCCGTTTTGATTCATAGCTGCAAGTATTGGGCATGTTTCCAAACTAAATAAGTTAATGCTACTTGCTAATTGCTAGTTAAACAACTCTACTGAAAACATCACAGATGCCATTGCTCTTAACATAGCTGTACTGATGTTCATCTTTCATGCCATTTTGAGCAACTCATAAAAATGAGTCGCATTCAATTAAGTGAATAATCAAAAACTGTCAAATATTCGTCCGAAGCGAAGATAAATGCGTTTAAGTTTGGTCATGCTAATCAAGTGCTCGCGCAATACCAAATATTATTTGCCTTTCCCAAAGCAAATTATCAGACGACTTCATTACCGACAAATCGCACCCCTCTAACAAGAAGAAAAAATAAACACCTGAATGATTACGGTCGGTTTATTCGGGACGCATTACTTTTTGACACTCATTTTGAGCAGTTTTTGTTGTTGTTGCTTTCTTAATTCGAACCGACAAAGAAGTTTGTCAGTTTTTAATTTAATTTGACATAAAGTAGTGGCAGGCGGATGAACATATACACACACATTTAAACACACACAAAATAAGTAGAAGATAAATGAATACTTTCCGGTGTTTCCTTCTTTTATTTTTTGAGAAATAAGGTAGGTTTGCTTGGTTTGGTGAAAAATATGGCAGGAATTAAAATTAAGCGCAGCAAATGTGCCAATCCGAGTAGCGCAACGAATTGAAGATGTTGAATTCCAGTCGATTTGGGGTGACTAAGCAGCACCAAAGGCATGCGCACATTCAGACGCATACACACATCCACAATGCATTAGCTGTTACTTAGTTTGCCGCATTTGCCGGTTCCCTGGCAGCGTCACCGGTCGCGCCGGTCAAGTTGAAGTTGCGGTTGTCATCGTCAGGCCGCGTTCATTGGTAGACAATTCCCCTTACCACCGTCAAATCGTTGGTAAAACTTCACAATTTCGCTTCATTCCACCGACCAGCGGACCAGCCGACAGCGGACGTCGTCTTATAATGAGAAATGAGTTATAATAATCGCACTTAAATTGGATTGTCATGCGGCCTGACAGTAATGGTTGAAAAATGAAAAACTCATTACTACTGACAATCGGTCGGGCATTTGTCGGCTTGCGTATGAACGCAAGCTGGCACATCTAAAGCCCCTTTCTCATTCAATATGTCAGAAGCACGCATTTTGTTGTGCCAGTCAGCTCTGCATATTTATATTTTATATTTTCTCGCGTTTTTTATTTTATTTTATTTTTTGTTAACATTTTGTAGTTGATAATTTTTACGGTCAGTCATTCCGACAGTCAAGTCAGTAGGTAAGACAGTGGCATGCGGGAAACAATTATTACTTTTTTAAGTCAATTTCATAATCAATTTTAATTAAACTGTAATAATATGTCATTAAGCTGTAGCGGAAGAGTGGCAGCAGCGTGTCGGAAGTTTGAGTGCATTAAGTCAGTCATTTAGCCAGGTCACACAGTGAGCCAATTACTTATATTACATTCAGCACGCAGTCAGTCAGTCATTCAGCCGTCCGTCTCTACGCCGAATAGGCACATGAAAATTGTCGCGTTTGTATTTTTGTCTAATGTACATGTATATTAAGTCAGCGTCCAAAAAAAAAAAAAAAAACAGGGGAATAGGTTAATATATACTATACATATATAGTATGTATGGAAGTGTTTATTATGAATAACTAAATATGTTACAAAGCTGAAACTTTTCATGCTGGGATAATACAATTCGAGCGAAGCTTCTTATTAAATAGTTATTTTTGTATTAAACTTAAGTATAATTAAAATACTATACTATCATTTTATTTGACATAATTTTGTAAAGTAAGGCCCACTATCTATCTAATCTAAAATTAAAATAATAGTCAGTCAATTAATATAAGTTAAAACAAATTGGCTGGTGAATGGTAATGGTTTTCCACTTATTTGGCTATAGGAACTGTGCATGCTACAACTGATCAATTTCTAAATCGCCTGGGGGCTTGTGACACTATTACATCAAATTAGCCTTATGAAAAATGTACCAAAGTTTCATTACCGCCTGAACTTGTAACAGAACTTATGGCAGGACTGAGTATATCCGAAGAGCCAAGCAATTTGGTGGATTAGGACGACCAAATCATGTTATTTATTAATTATCAAAGTTACGTGACATATACTATACTTCTCCTTTGCGTTGTGGTCGAGGAATCATTATAATAATTTTTATTCAAAGCTTCGACAGTTCATAAGGCTGAGTATGTGGGGGCTGGGGTAGGCCTAAACAGTTGTTGCAAATTTTTTCCTCCAAATCACATATTTGCCAGCCACAGACGCCAACTTAATGTCGATAAGCATTTTTTATTTGGTATATAGAGTCTAAAAGTAACAATAGTTGAATACTGCTATAAGGAAAAATATTAAGAATTTGTTCACAATTGTAAAATTCTTAATATATTTTTGAAACATAATCCCCAATAATTTTTTCCAACGTTTTTACTAACCATCGAAACAGTTGTTCAAGTCAATTTTCGGAATAGCCGTCAATTCACGTAACCATACAATTTTAATGTCTTTGTTTAATGTAATTGACTCAAAACGGCTTCCCCGGAGCGGTCGTTTGAGTTTGCTGAAGAGCCTTACGTCAAACGAATTAAATCAGACGAATTCGGTGATTACGGTACTATATATGGTTGAAAATTTGGCAAAAAACTCACGAAAAAGCAAAGCAGTTTGCAGCAGTACATGGTCGCGGTGGTTGTGGGCCCATAATTCCTGGCCTTCTTTTATGCTCTTGCAACATGTTGCTAAAGAGTATGATATGATTTTGTTCACCTAACGGTTGTTCGTATCACCTAAAAACAATAAACTATATAAATTAGACGAGACGAGTTGAATTAAAACAACAACAAGTTGTGTAAAAATGTTTGATATCTTGATAAAACTGGTATACGCATCCTTTGGCAATAAAAAGAGTAACGAGTTCATAGATGGACGTCATCGGCCCACTAACACGCCCACAAAACGAAGTTAACCGGAATCCTATAAAAAGCCTATACTTAGCACTAAATTGAGAGTTAAACGGTATTTGAGCGCAAACTACAATATTTTGAAAAAGTGAGCATGGCTCCGCTATTTTTTAAGTATAATGTACATATATCCTAAACCACTAAAGATAGAACAACCAAATTTGGTGGGTAAAAATCTTATAAGAACTTCTACCGACAGCGTGAAAATGGATGAAATCGGAGTTTAATCCCACTCACTCTGACATTAAATTTTACCTCCAAAGTGGTATGACCGATTCCTATGTTGCGGTGGGAAAATGGACGAACTCGGCCTACAAATACGGCCACTTTCATATATACAGTTTTCAATTAAATTCAGTACTCCAATCAAGAAGTAGTTAATATAAGTAAACCCCCTTATGCCTTTTTGGTTCCAAATCCAAACAAAACTATTCAAGCCCCAGCTATCGAATATTCGCAGACCGGTGTCTATGGTTGACTTTTTACCGAAAAAATTGTGTCAGATTTCTAATAGAAATTCAGATAGAATCCTTTCCTGATTGGGTCAATATTTTCCCTTAGCCCCCATATACCTAATATAAAGATTTTCGAAATTCCGGTTGACTTTACACCGCATATGTCCATCAATATGTAAGTTATCTTAATAAAATTGAGAGTATGTATGCTTATAGTGAATACAATCGAGAGCAAACTCAACCCATACAACTAACAGGACTTATGTACCTCAAGCTACTTCTTTGGCTTTAGTCCTTGCAAGTTACAAGAGTATAAAATGCTCGGTTATACTCGGACTTAGTTCTTCCTTACTTGTTTATATTAAATTTTGTACGGTTTATTAATACCAAAATATAGGAAATCACATCAAACGGGTCAGTTAAGCAAACAAGCTTTATTTTTCGAGGCTTCCGCTTAGAAAGGGAATGCTATATAAATACTATAATACTGTATATACGCTATATTACATCGCGTAATCGCAAAATATATACTTAAATTGCTATGGTTCAGTATCGAGATAAGACGCAATCACGGGGGATTATATATGGACATGACCATTTGTATTTAAAAAATTTACTTACACATTTCATGAACTATTAATATCAATTATATTACACGATTTAAAAAGAAGGGGAGTCAATAAAAAATTATTTCCACATTTAAAATTAATTAAATCAGAACAAAGTTCTAAGCAACTATGTACTCAAGAGGCGCAAAATAAAAACATATATATTTGTCCTCTTGACGCCCCTTAATTTTAGGTGAAAATTTATATCGCACAAATCATTCGTTGAATTTTATTAAAATTGGCTTGACACATTTTTGTACAGACTTATTAAAAATCTAGCTGAAACCAAGTCCCTTCCAATAAAGCGCAAACTGAAAACTTGTCACACGATTTTCCTTACAAGGAGTTATTGAAGTAGTAGAGAAGATAATAAATCAAATTTTTGGACCTTACACAACTTTCATCATAAGTTGGTCGATTTCGTTTCAAAGCGTTTTAGTCCCGTTCTAACCGCCCACAATTGCCTTTTAACGTTAAATGTGTTTTATTTAATTTGTCTTTTCTTTTCAACAATATGGCAATCATGGCACTCCTCGAGCTTGTAGCTTCCCTTTATGCCAAATATATCGGTCAACTAAGGAAATATTTAAATGAAATTAAGTTTAAAAAAGAACTTTGATCTTAAGCATATTCTCGCTTAGTGGTAAAACTTATTGAAATCTATCCATACGTCCTCCAAACCCCGGTATGTTCAATATGTAGGGTTAAATTCTTAGCTAACTTTATTTCCGCTTACCGTTCAATATGATATCTTAGATATCCTAGTGGATAACTCGATTTACATTTTTTCGCTCATATTGTAATTCGATACTAAAAATTTGTGTTACTGGTTACTTTTCCCCCCAGCACTAATATAACACACATGTAAAATTCTGGTGTTTGCTTGATTATATATGAGATATTTCAGATATTAGACAACTATTTTCAATGTATCAGTACTGTGGTTAAGCGGTTTGAAGTAGTTATCTTCAAATAATTCTCCTATATTCGGCCGATAGCCCATGATGATAGTGCTGCGTATTTTCTTAAGTTTGTATAATAATTGTATTATTATGTAAGCTTTTATAAAATAAAATAAAAAATAAAAAAAAAAAAATTCTCCTATTTTGAATATCAACATTACCAAACCACTACCAAACCGAGTTTCTTCGTACTATTTATGTTCTGAGCAGGGTATATTAAGGGGTTACGCATACCTAATAACCATCGTTAAAAATTGACATATTACTTAATTTATTTTTAACAAGGAAAACCTGCCTGACCGACAATCTGGTAATGATTTTCCAATTGGCCATATCAAAACCACAAGCGCAATTACGACACGCTTTCACACGCTTCACAAAAGCGATCACAACATTCTGATGAGTGGGCATACACATAAGTACATAGAGGTGTCTACATATCGTACTTGTATATACGGTTATACATATGCATGCACATGAAGTGGCTTGGTATTGAAAAAGGCGCCGAAAACAGCAACACAAGGAGCTATCAATCAAATGTCAAAAGCAGACGTGTTGCGATGAAAGCTGCACAGCGCACAAACAGCGATGGCATCAGTACAACTACCTACACATAGTGATGTATTTACATGTAACACTCACTGCCTTTCTCAATTTGATTTACGCAAGCTTGTATATGTACAAGCGCTATCTTGAAGCGGAGTATGTTTGGATCACCATTTTGACAGCTTGTTGCGCCAAAACAAACGAGCGGACCACTGGCGACGTCCAACAACCGGCAAATGGGACGCGTCAATTGGAACGCTTTCGCAGACGCCGCCCAAAGCGTCGCCTTGATGTCGATGGCTACAAAACAATATTTTCCCCATTTTGATGGATCTGCCTTAATGACCACAAAAACGGCTTTGATATAAGCACCACAAAAATAAAAACAGACAAAAGCAAATACCGCAAAGTATTTGTGTGCCCGTGGAAAAAAATGACAGTAAATAATTATTGATTGAACTGATTGACCAGTTTGAAGATTGAGTGGATCGCTCGTGACTACCGCTGACCAAAATGTACAAATAATGTCTAGCGCGAGGTGATTGCAACCGCGCCGACGACAGCGCACCTATGCGGATGCGTAGTAAGACAAGTAGTGGAGAAACGTCAAGGAGGCGGACTAAAGTGAAGAGGAATATTGAAAAACGAGCATAATTTTTCGAGTTGTATGCAATGCCGCCAGTGGCACCCTGCCTACGCCAACTTCTCTCTAAGAATCGCAGAACCAACTAAATGAGTAACACGCTGTCGCTTGCTTGCTGCTTGACCAACTGATTACCGCCAACTCTACTCCTGCGCTGAAGCAGTTAATGTGTTTGCGGTGGCTTTTGTTTGGCGCGCACTGTTGGCGGCAGCGGTGGCGACTCCAACCGCGCCGCTGTCGAAACAATTTGAACAATGTGACGTCTTCGTTCAACTTAAGGCTATAAATAACGAAATGATTGACAGTGCTGACAGTTTTGATCGATGGCCATCAGTGTGACTTTTGCGCTCTTGAATTAAAACCTTTTGCTTGCATACAAACAGGCCTTTTTATGAACTTTTGCTTTTTCTTATTGCCAACTCAAGCCTCCATCTCGTCTTCACAAACGTTTCCAATATCAAGTGATCCTCCACTTATGAGTGAGTGAAGGATAGATTGTTTTTGTTTTTTGCACCCAAACCGCTCAGCTGGATGTTGCCAAAGTTGGGCGTTCGCGCATGTTTGGTTGCGTTTTACTGCCTGCGAGCCATGGAACTGATGACTCGCAATTTTCGTAAACGAAAGCGCGTTCAGTCGAGTCAATCACAAATAAATAACCGGCTTGCAATCAAGCGAATAAACGCATATTTAGCAAGGGAAACAAAACCGTTGAAATGGTGGAGGAAGCGTATGCTTCATGCCTTGCGTTTGCCAGGGTCGTCATCTGTACCGCCACTGCTGACGCCTTGGCAGCGCGATTGACGCGTTAAATTTTTATAAACATTTTTAGTGAAAAGTCAACAAAATCGCAAATGATTAATTGTTTACGCCATTTTGGGTGGATAGACATTGGCGCACATACACTTATCAGCTGGCTGCAACTTGTTATGGTCAAATTGCTATTAATATGGCAACCAATCCATCAACGCTTACCTGACTTTGGAGCGTAGCCATTGTGCAACTGAAACTAAATGTTGTATTATATTTTGAGCTAATAAGTCCCTCAACTCGGAGCTTTCATTTTTCCAATAAGCTAATTTTCTCAAACGCCCTCTTTATATATGAGTCTTTCCATGGTCGAGAACGCGACAGTCGTACGCCTTTGAAGAGCATAAACCAAAAGTAAACAAGTAAGGAAGTGCTAAGCTCGGGTGTCACCGAACATTTTATACTCTCGCATGATAAAGTGATAATCGAGATTTCAGGCGTGGTTGTGAACCGATTTCACCCATATTTGGTACATGTCATCAGCGTGTTAAGAAAATATTGCATACCGAATTTCATTGAAATCGGTTGAGTACTTCCTGAGATATGGTTTTTGGTCCATAAGTGGGCGACGCCACGCCCATTTTCAAGTTTTAAATAAAGCCTGGGTGCAGCTTCCTTCTGACATTTCTTCGGTAAAATTTAGTGTTTCTGACGTTTTATGTTAGTCGGTTAACGCACTTTTAGTGATTTTCAACATAACCTTTGTAGGGGAGGTGGGCGTGGTTATTATCCGATTTCTTCCATTTTTGAACTGTATATGGAAATGCCTAAAAGAAACGACTCCATACAGCTTGGTTGACATAGCTATAGTAGTTTTCGAGATATGTACAAAAAAGTTAGTAGGGGGAGCGGCCACGCCCACTTTTCCAAAAAAATTACGTCCAAATATGCCTCTCTAATGCGATCCTTTGTGCCAATATCTTTATTTATGGCTTAGTTATGATACTTTATAGGTTTTCTTTTCCGCCATTTTGTGGGCGTGGCAGTAGGCCGATTTTGGCCATCTACGAACTTAACCTTCCTATGGAGCCAAGGAATCCGTGTACCAAGTTTCATCATGATATCTCAATTTTTACTCAAGTTACAGCTTGCACGGACGGACGGACAGACGGACGGACGGACAGACAGACATCCGGATTTCAACTCTACTCGTCACCCTGATCACTTTGGTATATATAACCCTATATCTGACTCTTTTAGTTTTAGGACTTACAAACAACCGTTATGTGAACAAAACTATAATACTCAACTTTGTGAGTATAAAAATGAAATTGAAAACAAGAATTGAAATTCATATAAGAAAATAAGTAAAAATAAGCAAAAATAAATGAGAAATATTTTTTTATGAAATATTTTTTTTTCAATGAATATGCGGTTTGAGCTACTTTTAATTTCAAATGATCGTCACAGGAGATCGAATGCAGTTTTCGGATGCCGGGAATATTTGGTGTATCCTTCCATTTTTCCATTAAAGTTGGCGAACTCTCCTTAATTGCGTCATCACTAATATACATACTATGAATACCAGTTATGTTCTCTTGTGCACTTTGAAAGAAAGAAAATGCGTCACTTAGAATAATATTTTTTGTTTTTGCTATTTGCCAAATTTTTCTTTTTATAACCGCTCCAACTCCATCGACTGCACCTTCACCATGCGAGGTTGCGAAATAGTTCCATTCAACTGTTTTGCAACCGAATTGAACCAAGAAATCAGGTAAGCTCCATACAATAAATTTGTTTTTAAATTGGCTGCTACTTCCGTCCGAAAATAAGAATATATTTTGAAAATTGCCATGTTGATGTGAACCTGAACAATTTTTGCTATAAAAAGATGGACATCGATTTTGCTATGATTTAAACTATCGCTGATTACAGCTAATGACTTAGTTTTGTCGAACATCCACGCTACGCAAGTAAAAATCGTAACTTGCTTATAGTTGAAGTGCGCGCTTTGTACTCCATTTTGGCAGATTAGTCTATAATTTTCTGCAAAATCAATTTGTAACACTAGATCCCCGGGTCTTAAATTATTCTTCACGGATTCAAAATAATTTTGTTGGGTTCTCTTAACAAAGAAGTTTTGTTTAAAAGGTGGTAGCTGCACTTCTAATTCATGGATAATTTCTGATGACGGAGCGACAGTGTAAGTTATTCTATCATCCACTTTCCTCCAATGTTGCTATTTAACATTTTCATTCATTTTAGATAAATATGCTACAGAAACGATATCATTTTTTAAATCCTTTGTACAGTTTTCGCACCGGTTTGTCATACAATTTTCATCCTCAATACTGCAACAAACAGTTTGTAAAAAACTTTGGAAGTGCCTAGGAACAAATTTTATGATTTTTGCGCAACCCTCTTACAAAAACCCGAAATTTGCGTGATAAATGCATACACACATGTTATGTGGCGTTTGCTCGACAGTTGGATATGGCGTGGCCGATATTGATAAAAGGTTGAAATGCTTACAGATTCTTCTATTATCTCGTTTTTATAAACCTCGTAGGCTTCTGAAACGGTTATCAGCATAAAGCGCTTAGAAATAATTTCTCCATCGACTATGAGAGTATCTTTTCTGCTTGCAGACTGGACGCTAATATCTTCCCAATTGTAAAAGTCTTTCACCACTTTCACTTTCGATTCCATTTGAAAACTGAGTCCAGATATATTTTCTGTAACATTTCTTGGTTGAACATACTTTTCATATAATGCTTGAATAATTTTATTTTATTTTTTTTGCTAGATCGTTTGGCAATGCATTTTCCACATTCTTTAGTGCTTTTCCAAATGTTTGCTTGCAGTTATAAGGTTCATCGCGTTTATTTTTTTCTTCAGCATTTTTTTCTTTTTGCTCTTTCCACAGCTTGCTATTATTTTTATAAACTAGCAACAAAGTTGCTAAAGAGAGTATTATAGTTTTGTTCACATAACGGTTGTTTGTAAGTCCTAAAACTAAAAGAGTTAGATATAGGGTTATATATAACAAGGTGATCAGGGTGACGAGTAGAGTTGAAATCCTAATGTCTGTCTGTCCGTCCGTCCGTCTGTCCGTCCGTCCGTCCGTCCGTGCAAGCTGTAACCTGAGTAAAAATTGAGATATCATGATGAAACTTGGTACACATATTTCTTGGCTCCATAAGAAGGTTAAGTTCGAAGATGGGCAAAATCAGCCCACTGCCACGCCCACAAAATGGCGGAAACCAAAACCTATAAAGAGTCATAACTAAGCCATAAATAAAGATATTAAAGTGAAATTTGGCACAAAGGATCGCACTAAGGAGGGGCATATTTGGACGTTATTTTTTTGGAGAAGTGGGCGTGGCCCCGCCCCCTACTACTATAGCTATATCAACCAAACTGTCTGCAGTCGTTTTCTTCAGGCACTTCCATATACAGTTCGAAAWCGGAAGAAATCGGATAATAACCACGCCCACCTCCCATACAAAGGTTATGTTGAAAATCACTAAAAGTGCGTTAACCGACTAACAAAAAACGTCAGAAACACTAAATTTTACGGAAGAAAAGGCAGAAGGAAGCTGCACCCAGGCTTTATTTAAAAATTGGAAATGGGAGTGGCGTTGCCCACTCATGAACCAAAAACCATATCTCAGGAACTACTCAACCGATTTCAATGAAATTCTGTATATAATATTTTCTTAACACCCTGATGACGTGTACGGTACGGTGGGTGAAATTGGTTCACAAATATATTATAATATTAAATACCCAACTATTTTACTTTTGACCGGTCCTCAGATCATTATGCATATGTATTGATAATGCTTTACAGTGTTTAACACACATTCTTCTGAAAAACTTTCTCTGTTTGTCTGTCTTACCCTGCGAGTATCATCAGCTTTGATAGAATTAATTTTGCATTCATCCGAAAATATAATATAACATTACTTCATTCGTCAGAGGTCCACATTTTATGGCTCTTATCACACACCATTTAAACCTCATCTTCGAAGATAAAATAGGCTTTTTTTGACAATACTTCAGACCAGTGTCGTTTTTTGAAGGTTTTCTTTGGATTGTCCGAGTGCAGCATGTGCGTTCTGAGGTGCCAATGAATTTCTGTCCAAGTGGTGAAGCAATGGCAAAGCCTCAGATTGAAGGATCGGAATCTTCCTTCATAAGTCCGGCCACGAAATTGTTTCAATGTCAGATACCTTTAAAAATCGATGAGCGATAACATTGCAATCATCTTGCAATTTCCATTGTGGCGTTTTTTACGTGGCGGGTATCAACCCCAGAGTAAAACACTGCGGAGGGGATGTTTCACCTTCTCAGTTTAGCTCGTCTTCAAGCGGATGTCCTTATGCTACGCAGAGGATACTTGGTCTAGGACCGGAAGTCGTGAGCTGCTTGAGTCATATGTAAAAGAATCGTTACTGGTCACTCCAAAGCAAATGCATCAGAGAACTTTCCTCACTAGCATGAACTTCGACTCATGACTCCATCCTCCACCATTCGATGACGATGGAGCAGACGTTCCATTTCCCGATCAGGAAGAAGTTAAAAAGTTCGAATAGCAACTACCTGCCTGAAGAATAGCAAAGCGGAGTGGGACGATGGCTTGCCGGCCGAGCTATTCAAACACGGCGGTCGGACGAAAGCACACCTAACGATTGGAATTTAAGTGTGCTCTGCTCAATCGACAAAAATGTAGACGCTACAATCTCCGCCAACTATCCTGTGATAAGCCTCCTCAACATTGTATATAAGGTTCTATCGAGCGTACTGTGTGAAAGTTTAAAATCCACCGTCACCAAACTGATTGGACCTTCTCAGTGTGGCTTTAGGCCTGGTAAATCAATAACTGACCAGATATTCACCATTCAGCAAATCTTGGAAAATACCCGTGGAAAGCGACCTACCTTAATGCCGCGATGCTTAATTTGGTAAACTGACGTTAAGCAACACTAAAAGCTCCGTTTCAGACAAGGCGACCCCCTTTCGTATGACTTTCTCAATCTACTTCTGAAGAAAATAATTCGAGCTCCAGAGCTAAACAGAGAAGCCACCATCTTCTATAAAAGTGAACAGCTGCTGGCGTATGCCGATTATATTGATATCATTGGCCTCAACACCCGCACCGTTAGTTCTGCTTTCTCCAGAATGGATAAGACAGCGAAGCAAATGGGTCTAGTGGTGAACGATGGCATGATGAAATATATCCTTTCATCAAACAAACAGTCGTCGCATTCGCGATTTGGCACCCACGTCACTGTTGACAGTCATAACTTTGAAGTCGTGGATAACTGCGTCCCTTGTCAACAGGTGCTACTTCGGACTGAGTAGGGAATTGAGAAGGAACATCGTCTCTCGACGAACAAAAACCAAACTCTATAAGTCACTCATTATTCAGGTTCTGCTATTTGGAGTAGAGACCTGGACGATGACAACATTTGATGAGTCGACTCAACGACTTTCGGGAGAAAGTTTCTGCGAAAGATTTATGGTCCTTTGCGCGTTGGCCGCACATTGACATAGCTCAGAGAATTAAAAGACAGCAGCTACGCTGGCTAGGTCATGACGTTCGAATGGACTAAAACACTCCAACTCTGAAAATATTCAACGCAGTACCCGCCAAGGGAAGCAGCGGAAGAGAAAAACCTGCACTCCGGTGGAAAGACCAGGCGAAGCTTGGAATCTCCAATTGGCGCCACCTTGGGAAAAGAAGAAACGATTGGCGTGCTGTTGTTAACTCGGCTATAACCGCGTAAGCGGCTTCTACTCCTTTAAGAAAGAAGAATAATTTGTGTTTTTGGTTGGTGTTTCTTTAAAAATGTACTCCAAATTCTAGTAATTTTTAGTATACTATACATTACTTTCCTACCCAATTGACATCTAAAATAATTGTTGGAACTGTAATTGTTCTACATCGAATGTAGTTTAAGTTAGTCAATTAGTTTCTGAGTTGAAGGGGAGCGATGCCACGCCCATTATCCAATCTCGTTAGGGAAGAATTTAAAAGGGTCAAGAAGCTCCTGAAATCGGTAAGTCCCCGCGCCAAATATCTTGTTTTGAGAGGCTCTCCGTCAGTGCGCACAATAGAGGAGAACAGTTGGGAGAGTCTTGAGTTGGAAGTAGGTTAGGTTTATCGGATTTAAGTGCTTTCTATGCTTCCCCTTACTATAGTTTATAAAAGATGTAAGGAAATGTAGTTTGTTGCATGCATTATGTAATTCCAATATATACATATAAAAAGTTTTTCTTACGATTATGAAATGCTGAAATTTCCTGCATCACTTTTTGATTATTGATCCGACTTCTTTTCAAGATAACGCCGCTGTTATTTTGGTGATTTTTCCATTTGTTAATTTCCGTTGCATTTTTTCAGTCTCATTATTTTGCATGTTCATTGTTTCAGTTAATTTTCCCTTTACCTTCTGCTTTTCGCTTATAGTACGTACATATATACATACATAAGTATGTTGACATTTTGGTCGCTTGATTACTCATGTCAATCAACGTTTCAACCAACAACGACATGTTGTCAATCTTCGAGTCAAACAATGCAGCCTGCTGTCGGTCGGCAGGATTGGCAGCCCGAAACAAATGCGGCATAGTGGAGAGCTTCGGAAAGCCCGCCAGGCTAGCAGGCTAACAGGCCGTCGGTTTAATGTATGACTCTTTGAGCTGGCAAAACAGGAAGGCAAGCCGGCAGGCAAACGTTCAAAATGTCATGCAATCAATTACAGTTCGCATTTTATGCGTACACCAAGTAGCTACTAGCTGCCGTCCCACAATCAAATAGTCAGTCATTCAGCCAAGCAGCCAGGTTGCTAGGTAGCTTGCAAACCAATCACCGTCGCTACATACATATATACATATGTTTGTACTTCCAATTGCTCATGCATTATGTTGCTGGATTTAGTGGAGCCTTGCTTACTTATCCAGCTTGAGAGATAGACGGACAGCGCACGGTTTCAACTCAGTTCAGTTGGATTTGCAGCTCGGTCGGACTGTCAGACCATCAGCTTGATAGCTGATTCTGTTTTGGCATTGCAACAATAATGCGTTGCAGTGCAACATTGCGTATTGTATGCAAATTTTGTGCGGTTTCTTGATGGATTTAGCCTTGCATATTACATACTGTTGCTGCCACTGACCGCCGCATTGGACGCGCTTAAGGCCAAGAATGACATTGTCGCCGTACTCGTCACACTGATGGAGCCCTGTCAAGGGCCATCAAAAGGTTGCTAACCAAAAGACGATCACAAACAACCGGCGGGGGAGAGCGTACAGCGGACGATTCATCCATCACCAGCAACATTGTCTCATTATGCAGCTAACGTTCTGTTGCCGCCAGGCAAACGCTGCCGGCCGACGGGCTGACTGTGACTGGCGGCTTTCATTTGATTTGCTGTTGTTGTTTGTGTGTGTGTGTATGTGTCCTTGCTAACAAAATACGTGCAATTTGCAACGAAAGTAGTTGTCGTACGTAAATCGTTAATAATGTTACGTTAAGATTTCGGTTATTGCTGTTATTGTTGCAAGGTATATGCGGATAAATTGTTGCATATGTCGCTCCATGGTACGTAGCAAATACATACGTACTCCATTGCATGCCATAGCAGCATTTCTGCATGTCTGGCCTGTCATTTGCCTGAGCCTTGCGGAAAAGGATGTACTACATACACACGCTCACACTTATACATGTGTGTATATGTACGCACAGCAATCGCTACTCTTCTGACAGTTTGACGCTTGAATAATGATGATGATGATATGCGCTTGACAAGTGTCTGTCAATTCGTGCTGTCGTCGCCGTCGTCCCTGTGAATCGTTGCTGACAGCAATGCTACAGTCTGTGCAAGTTCACAAAAATTGCAGCTTGTTTAAATTCCTTTACGGATTATCTCACAAATTCGCGAGCACACATACACATACATTCATGTATCTGTCATTATATAAGCCTTTGTATGCTTCGCGAAAAGGACTTCAATTGGCTTGTCAACAATCGGCATATGATAAATAATACATACGGCCACTTGCAGCACAGTCCGGGGTAACAGCAGTTATCTAGCGGTGTTTGCGCGCAATTTTGTGTGTGGCTTGCAAGTACTTAACTATGACAGTGAGTTCGACTTTTGATTGTCAAGTGACAGTTCCCGGGAATTCTTTTTGCAATCGGATTGCTTGTCAGTCAAAATTGATGGGAGATCTTTTCAATCTCAAAGATCTAAGTACATTTGCAAAGTTTCGCAAATTTATGCAGGTGAAATTAATTCAGTAAAAGCCATACCGGATAGTGAATAAAGAATGCGTGATCATAGTGATTAATATTCGAACATTTAACGAATTTGCTTTTATATGCGTTATATTTATAGACAATGTAACAGCTAAATAATAACGCTTTGAGCTATCGCCACTTGAATTAAATACAATTTAGTTCAATAATGAATTAGATGTAGTTTTTTGAGTAGTGATTCCGATGCTTTATTGATTTTATTCCTGAAAATCAAAGAAAATACAAAACCCAAAAGTGCGGGAAAGGAAGTAAGGTGAAATCTATTGTCGACAATTGTTTTGTTATTGTTACATTTTATAGCAAAATCCACCTTTAAAAAATCGGCAAAACTCAGGGAGGTCAGATTACATTTGGGCAAATTATTAATTAGTTCTTCGAAGTTATAAATACCAAATTGTGCAAGTCCAAGCTTACAGAATTCGTATAGATTTTCTGGAATATGAAAATCCTAAAAGACTAAATTTATTCCTTCCTTAAGTACCGCCTATGATGAAAAGGTGTTACAATATGACCTAACTTTGATCCAATCGCTTATATAACGCATAGCAATATTGTTTCTTGCCTCCTATATCAAGTAACCGATGAAAATCAATATATGTGAAAATCAAAAAAAAAATACTGGCACGAAACATTGCCAGTGGACTGTTGTGTTCTCGGACCGTGTGGACAACTTTCACCGCGTGACAACCATTCAAGCCACTGACGATTGGACTCAGGTGTAATGATATATCCATACGCTCGTCAAAATGTTGAATGTTGTATTATTTAAGGTTGCCAATGATATAAACTAGTTAGTACTTATATTACTCAACAAATTTCACGGATTGTCGAATCGAATTTCAAAAATATCTTTGGTAAAGCACATGTCGAATCTGTAACTATAGTTAAGTCAACTTTAAAATATAAGATATTAGAACCGACACCATTGCCCTCAGTTAAAGGCGGATCCGTTGAAATAACTAATGTTAATGGAGAGATTGTCATAACCACACTGTATCTATCTATCCATGATCCCCATCATCAACTTACTAATTCCAAAGGTCGCGAACATTATAAATGGCTTTCCGACTGACAGGCCCACAGATTCCAAAGGTTCCCTGATCTGATCGACTTTGCTGTTCATTTAGCAATTGAGATTAATCTGCTCGAAATAATAAATAATTACGATCTCAGCTCAGACAGAAGCAGCGTTTATTAAATAAGAGATCAAATATAAAACTTTTTCAAACCCGATTTGAAGCCAATAAAGCTCTCCACTTCAAGATTAACCCATATAGAGGTAAATACACATACACGAAGCTGCTCGAACGCGTAGAAACAGACAACCATACTCTGATGAAGCCTCTGAAAAGCTTAACATTAAGAGGCAAATTCGAAGGATTTGGCGCAACAGCAGGAATTCAAATGATGAAACAGTTCTTAGTATAGGTAAAAAGGAGCTTAAAACTAAGTTAGCGGAACTTAGAGAAGAATTTATCTAATAGTATCTCAAAAAAAATTAACCAAACAAAAACGAGGAGTATAATATCTGGAAAGTAATAAAATATTTGAAAGACCTACCATTAGACAGGCGCTAGTTAAATATTCTAAAAATAATTGGTACAGAACAAACATGGGCAAAACACACGCTTTTGCCAGCCATCTTAAAGCTATCTTTGAGTAATTTAATTTCTATATAGGATGTCGAAGCATATATCGACCCCCCATCCCCTATGGATAAACCCTCGCTCACGCAAAGCTTTCATAGATCCAGTTTCAAATAATATCGACGCTTAAACAATCAAAAACCTTTCTAAGAAATTCCTATTATTTTTGGTCTTGCTTTTTAATAGTGGCTTAAAATTAAGCAATTTCTCCACACAATGGAAATGTGCTTAAATTATAATGAACTTAAAGCCAAACAAGCCGGAAAATTAATTAACTTGATATAGACCAATAAGCCTACTGACAATATTCTCGAAAATACTCGAAAGAATATTGCTTCAAAGATTATTACAGCTGCAATGTCGTCGCATTGTGAAAACTATACTATAATAAGTATTAGCTTGGAGGAGAAGAAATATTATTGAGCAATTTTTCTAGACATTCGGCAGATATTTATGTTCCCAACATAGATGTGATTCAAAGGAAACAGTCAGAAACCCTTAGTATTTTTGCTAACGCTCTGCGTTTTATTAAAAATATACATATCCATAAGCATCTCAAAGGTTTTAAGCCATAAACTTATTAGACAACAGCGACGACTGCAAAAACTACATCTTCTAAACCTGCAATTTAGATCGCAAGAAGTGTCTTAGTATATAGTTAATGCAAAGATCAATGACTAGTTTTTCGTAATAAACTTAATAAATAATAGTTACTAAATAGCATTATTTAATGATGAGTGGATAAAGATACTGAAATTTTTTTTTTGGACAGACTGAAAACTTTTCAGCTCAAAGCACATCTTAACGAAAACTATAAATACTCATTCTTATTTCACTAAGATTTACAGCGCGAACGAAATTTCACCGACTATTCAATTTCACTCTCAGTTGAGGTATGTTTTAGGCTACTTATTCATTCAACAGCCATAAAGCTGGTTGATTCACGTGATTCCATTGATCCCTAGTCTTCAAAGTTATTGCTTATCTAACTGCTGATATCAGTTATATAGGGGCTAAGCCAAGTTTTCGTTCTTATTTATTTATTTTAGGCACAAAGATACACGTGAATAAAACACGTTCTCTTATTTTCATTAGGATAACTCACATATTGGTACAAAGTCACCCCGAATTCCGCAAATATTTATATTAAGGATATGGAGGCTATGTATGAAAGTATTGCTCCGATTCAACCCATTTTTGACATACAGACATATCATTATAAGAGACGGATTATCCCTCAATTTCAGCTATATATATCACACTTTGACTAACTTTTTCGGTCAAAACTCAACTGTAGGTACCGGGGTATAAATATTCGTCACTTAGGGCCTTGAATAGTTTTTATTGTATTTAAACATTTTTTGATTGTCTGGTGGCACATTATTCGTGCAAATTTTTATCCCATTATATTAATTGCTTCTTGATTTATGTAAAGTAAACGGAACAAATGATGTGAGATTTAAAATTGGGACTATATCGTTTTGAAATTTGGAAACGCCATTTTCTCTTTAAGAAGCTGCTCATTTGTCGGAACTGCCGATATCGGACCACTATAACATACAGGTGTCATATAAACTGAACCGTCAGAATCAAATTCGTTTATAGAAAACTTTCACATTTGACATCTTCCCAAAAGTTGGCACAGGTTATTTTCAAAGATAAAAACGTAATATACGAACAAATTTTTCAAATCGGCTTACTATAGCATATAGCTGCAATACAAACTGAACGATCAGAATCTAGTGCTGGTATGGAAAAGTTTTGCATTTGACAAGATACATTGTCGAAATTTGGTATGAGATATTGTTCATAGAAATAATGAAATATCGAAAGAAATTGTTCACATCGGTTAACTATAGCATAAAGTGGTAAAACAATCTGAATAATCAGAATCAAATGCTTGCATGGAAAACTTTCACATTTGACGTGGTATCCTCACAAAATTTTACATGGATTACTGCTAAAGGTAATAATATAATATCCGAAAAAATGTTTCAAATCGGATTATTATAGCATATAGCTTCCATATAACCGAAACTGTGAAGGATATATTAGCATCTGTGTAGCCGAAGTTAAAGTTTTTTCTTGTGTTTTGTAGCATTCATACAGTATTTATGAAAAAGAACTAAGGAACTGAAAACTTATCTACATTTTTTGCCGCTCACCTCAAGCCAAAATCATCACTTTTATATTTTTTAAACCAGTTTAGACAAGAAAGATAGAGGTTGTCATCATTGACATTAATTTATATTCAGAACGGTGCTCAAGGACAGTAGTTTTCCAACACATTTTGGAACAATTTGTATACATGCATATCTAGCTGTAGCAATGTACTCCATCCAATAAAATCTGGCAGCAACGTGTGAATATTAAACGATAACAATTTGATGGAGAATGTGAAGATATGAAACAACAGAAATTTTCGCTTAATTGCCATTGCAAATATCACAAATATTACAGTAATGCAGTAATGCAAAAAGCTGAAATACAAAACCGCAGCTAAGCGCAACACACAAAGATGCAGCAATAACTGAGAGTCAGAAAACAACAGGATGAGATGAAGAAGTGATTGTCAGAAGTGCCTTCCAACGATCAACGTTGTGCAAATAGCAATTGCAACAGTACAATAATTACAATAAATGACAACAACTACCAACAATTGACGCGAGCGACTGGAACAGGTAAACGACAGTGGGGCGATGTCCAAACACTGGTTCCACTAAAATTATGGCTAGGACAAATAGTTTTATTAGAAATACTCTTTGCGCTGTTATTAGTTATGTCTCAGTTTCGTATTGTTACGAGCTCGGCAAGTGGTCTTTTCACCGGCACGAAAGGAAAAAAAACTCAAAACTTGCCGCACGAGTAATTTAACGCGGTCAGAATGTGCCGCGTAATTTAGCAAAGAACCCGCACGATTATAATGTGCCTCGAGGTAGAGGCGAACACGCAGGAACAACAACAAAAACTTGTCGCCGTGTCACGTTATGCCGCATTGCAATTTTTTGCGTGCCACAGTCGCATTGCTGGCGGTTGTCGGAGCTGTTGGTTTTGCCGATTATTGTTAGTGTTGTTGTTAAATGTTGGCAGCAATCAAATATTTGTTTTTACGTCATATTTTCAACACGGCCATGTCAACCACTAGCCGCCCTTGCTAATTTGTTGCAAGGACGCACTCGCTTGACGGCCAACAAGTCGGTACGTTCGTCAACTACATAAATGTATGTATATGTATGCGTGTTTCTCTGTGCAACTATATGCCACATATTTGTGCTGGAAATTGCAAATTGTTGACTCTTGTGCCGGTGGCGAATAGTTTCTGCGTTTTTGCTGTTGCTTATTATATGCGCCCCTTTATGGCGGCTTTCTCAATGTCCCACAAGCCTGAATTGGTATTTACAAGCTTGTTTACATACATATAAACATAATTGTAACTTTAGCGGTCGCCCCCTTGGCTTGTTTGGTTTATTGCTCCGGGTATCATTAACATTCCATTGTTGGCCAAACTAATTGGACGGAAATATTTCGGTTGGCGCGTTGATGGAGCGGTTGTACGTTGCGGTAATAGCTAACCGAATCCCGCGCAACGCGCACATACCGACATACACAGTCGTGTCCTGCAGGAGAATAGTTATTAAATTTTTTCACATTTTTTCATACATTCTTTAAAACTTTTCCATTCCAGGTATTGCAAGCATTGCGTGCGAGAATTTTAAACCGGACGGAAAATGCAGTAAATCAGATGACGCAGGATTTGGTTGAAATATAATTTTAGTCTGTATAAATCATACAGGTTTTTAATTTTTGAGATGAAAAT
The DNA here is from genome assembly GCF_001853355.1 of Bactrocera latifrons. Taxonomy (NCBI): domain Eukaryota; kingdom Metazoa; phylum Arthropoda; class Insecta; order Diptera; family Tephritidae; genus Bactrocera; species Bactrocera latifrons. The sequence continues at coordinate 1,813,322 of NW_017536630.1, read as the reverse complement.
GTATAGAAAGAGTTAAGGATCTGATGAATGCGAAGGACGATTATGCAACATAGAAATATAAGGAGTATAATTGACTTGAGTATTGTACACTATCGTGCGGGTTCTTTGAAAAATACTACCCTGATAAAAAGTAACACGAGGTGATTATCCTGGTATGGTGCAGTATGTATTCTATCAACCGGAACTAACTGTCAACAAAGTATAATATATTATTTGAGCGTTATAGGACGGTTGGTTTAAATTATTCGTCTGATTTGGTCGGAGTTATAGGGGAAAACTCTTGATTCCTTTATTACAATAATGGACCATGTCATACTGCATTGGTTTTTCGCGACCTCTCTTTCGAAAACTTCATTAATATCGTTCCACAACTACCGTATTCGTCTGATTTGGTTCCGTGCGACTTCTGGTCATGCCGCAAACTCAACAGACCATTGCGGGGACTCTGTTTTGATATTATAAAGGAAGAAGAAATGAAAGAAAAGTCTATACTTGTTTCGAGGACTGGAAAAATCGTTGACACAGATGCGCTTTATTGCAATTGAACTGCCTTGAAGGGAATGAAATTGATTTAGAAGAATTAATAAAGAATTTGTATTTTATAAATATATTCATATTACTTTTTGATCACGGTAGTAGCATGTTGAGATAATTTGGGTTTTAGCATGTGGTAATAATTTACCTTATAAATCAATCGTTCAGGTTGGACTCATGGATAGAGAAGTTCACGCATGTGAGTCAAGCCTAAGAACATCCGTTTGAAGACCAGCTAAAGTGAGAAGGCGAAACATCCCCTACATGGGGTTGTGCGCTAAGTTTGGGACCCCCCACGTAAGGAACCCCCCACCAATGAAAAGAAGCAACAAGCATGGGATGAGTGACCCCCCTTTTAATAATGACCATGACAAACGAATTAAGGACTATGATTTGAGGGCATGCACCCGGAATGTCCGGTCCCTTAATTGGAAAAGTGCCGCTGCCGTTGATGTCTCCGTTAGACTGAAGGCTCACATCACTGCCATTCAAGAAATGCGGCATTTACTACAGTGGCCATATAAAGGAGCGCAAGTTTGGTGTAGCATTCGTGGTGGGAGAGGGATTCCGTCGCCGAGTAATATCATGCACTCCGGTGCATGATCTTTGCTGATCTGTGCCCACGCTCCGATGGAAGAGAAGGACGATGTGACCAAAGATGCCTTCTATGAGCGCTTGAAGGGCACCTATTAGAGGTGGACAAAGAAGGTATCTTTTGCACGACGGTCGGTAAATTCAGTATCCACGTGGAAACATCCCGAAATGGGTTGCGGCTGATCGACTTCGCCGGGGCCCGTAATATGGTTATCTGCAGTACTCGATTCCAGCATAATAAGATTCATAAAGCTACCTCGCTGTCTCCGGATCGAAAAATCACCACCCAGATCGATCACGTTGTGATAGACGCAAGACACGTCTCTAGTGTTCTGGACGTGCATACGCACCGAGGTCCTAACATCGACTTGGACCACTATCTTGTTGCAGCCAAGATTTGCACCGCCCTCTGTGCAGAAAAAACGAACGCAACAAACACAAGGTATAAGGGAACTATGGGACGGCATTAAAGAAATAGGCCGAAATGAGTGAGTATGAGGAGATTGATATGCTGGCCGACAGGAACATACTTTTGTATAAAAACCAAAAGATGATCTAGTGACCGATGCCCGGACCATACTAAAAATATGGAGGGAACACTTCTCCAGCCTGCGGCGAAGAACTGATAAAGAGCATGCATCAGCTTCTTTGTAAAATATGGTCGGACGAAAACATGCCCAACGATTGGAATTTTAGTGTGCTATGCCTAATCCTCAAAAAAGGAGACCCCACAATTTGCGCCAACTACCGTGGGATAAGCCTCCACCACATCGGGTATTAGGTTTTATCTAACGTATTGTGTGAAAGACTAAAGCCCACCGTCAACAAACTGATTGGACCCTATTAGTGTGGCTTTAAGCCTGGAAAATCAACAACCGACCAGATATTCACTATGCGCCAAATTTTGGAAAAGACCCGTGAAAAGGGAATCGACACATACCACCCCTTCGTCGATTTTAAAGCTGCTTCTACGCCGCGATGGCTGAATTTTGTATCCCCGCAAAACTAACACGGCTTTGTAAACTGACGTTCGTCAACACCAAAAGCTCCATCAGGATTGGGAAGGACCTCTCCGAGCCGTTCGATACCAAACGAGGTTTCAGACAAGGCGACACCCTATTGTGAGACTTGTTCAACCTGCTGCTGGAGAATATAATTCGAGCTGCAGAACTTAATCGAGCAGGTACAATCTTTTGGCTTGGTCATGTTGGCCGAATGGACGAAAACACTCCAGCTCTGAAAGTGTGAAGGACCAGGTGGAGGAGGACCTGGCTATGCTTGGAATATCCAATTGGCGCCACGTAGCGAAAACAAGAAACGACTTGCACGCTGTTGCTAACTCGGCTGTAATCACATAAGCGGGTTCTACGCCGATTAAATTGAAGAAGAATAAATCAATCGTTATAAAAGGTGCTAAATTCTTTCAGAAAGAAGTTCATCAAGATGGCAAAGGTACCTGTAGATCTTATTAAAGCATTAGTTACGTCGATTTTTATGGACATAAATTAAAACTGGTGAATAATAAAATATATACACATAATAAGAAAATTATAATATTGGCTGACTTCCTAAACGCGTATTTAGCTTTGTATTCGATCAATGTAGCACATTCCCAAATGCAGTTGCACAAACTTTGGCAATGCATCGTATTCCTAATGGCAACCCTGCCCGATAAATGCGCAGAAAAAAGCAATCGACGCATCACTAAGATTGTTGATGCATTTGTTCAATACAATGGCGACCGAAGAGAGGTAAGCAAATTTTTAAACTATTTACTTTTTTACAATATTACAAATTGAAATATCATTTTTATAGCGCACGAGCGCAAAAACCTTTTACTCTCAATAAGGTTGGATATGTAGCCAGATTTTCAATCAAATTTCACGGAAATTCCTCAACTCCATGGTGACCTATAAGCGCATCAAAAAGAGGAACAACACCTCAGGCGAAGCTGCGAGGACGTGGGAATATTTCGTAGCGATATAAAAGTGCCGGAAAGTAACCTAGACTCTTCAATGTGTTCAATTTTTAATTCTTTAACGAACGAAAATGGAGAGTCAGCAGATTCCTCGTTCAGTGAGAACAGGTGCCGCTCTGCCAAGCAAACGCTCTCGAAATGTTTTAGACTTTTTGCAAAACGAATCTACATATGAGAAGGAGTCATTGGATGACCTGCTAAAATGCGAGAAGGAAAAAATTGAAATAGAAACAATATAGAACAAACACGCGATGAAATTAAAAAGGTACGCGAAGCTTTTCCTTCAATTAATAAGTAAATAGATAACATTTGTACCTTAAACCGATCTCAATTTTTTAGTGTTAATATTAGCTTGTCAAAAAAGTCCTGCGGTATTTTCGCTAGTTGGCACTGAGAGCGCGTAGTTCTAGTTCTAGTTTTATATGGTCATCGGGTCATGCTATGCCTTTTTGGAAAGCTCATTTCACGCGCTAAGACGTGTTTGATTGATTGTCGTTTCTCTTAAGTCGTTCGTGAGTTATAGCGTCGCAAACATGGAGCAAAATAAAGAGAAAATACGGCATATTTTACAGAACTACTACGATAAAGGCAAAAATGCATCTCAAGCCGCCAATAAAATTTGTGCAGTTTATGGACCCGATTACCATTTCCACAACGATGGTTTCAACGTTTTTGCTCTGGTGTATAGGTAGTCGAAGATGCGCCACGCTCCGGAAGGTCTGTCGTCGAAAATTGCAATAAAATCGCTGAATTGGTCGAAAGAGACCGGCATAGTAGCAGCCGTAGCATCGGTCAAGAGCTCGGCATGAGCCATCAAAAAATTTTATGAACAATTTTAAAATTCTATAAAAAAATACCGCAAGACTTTTTGACAACCTATTATATACATAATAAAACCAAATAAAATAACTGTGTTCATTTAATGAATTAAAATAATTTAATACATAAATGTAATTGAATGAAAATTATTTATTTAATAAAAATGATTTGTTGCATAAAAACTGTTTATTTAATGAAAATTATTTATTTAGCTAAGTCAACAACAAATTAGTCAGCCTTTCTCTTTTCGCCCTTCCTTCGCTTCGTTCATTTCCATCAGCTGGAAGCATTTTAATCTCGGTGTAAGGCACGTTTCAATAATCAAACCAGACATAATAATATTCTTTGCCAATTTAGTATCGTGAACTTCTAAAAAATTTAATATTCTGAACTTCTTTTTTAGCACACCAAATGCTTGTTCCACTCAGACTCTGGTCGAACTTAAAATGTTATTGTATGTTCTTTGGCTTCCTTGTAAAATACCATTAAATACGTTTCTAAAGGATACACTACATCACCAAGCAAATTATACTCTGGAGGAAATGAAATGAGATCATTCACAATTGCTCGCTTCAATGGCCTAGCTGACCTGACCTGACCTGACTGCTGTATCGTGACACCGACTGGGATAGCCTATAAAAACATCGCAATGTTGCTATCAGTAACAGCCTGAAATAATTACATGCCTTATTTGAGAAGTATTAATTTCAGATTTAAATTTTTAGTAACTAATAGCATCCTTGGTCGGCTACGAAATTTTTATATGAGTCCCATCAATACATCCCAAAACATAAGGGAATGAATGTGATCGGCAAGACTCAAAAGCTACCATAACCCTCTTTTAGGTCAGCTAAGTCGTTGGAAATGCAATAATAATTGATATAATTTGCCTCTGTAACCAGCTTCCATTCCAATATTGAAACGATCACTAACTTCGCGAAAGCTGTTCTGATTGAAAAGTTTCCATATTGTCATATAGACACACTTCTTCAACGAACCTCGGGGATGTCCAGGAGATAGCTTACTCCATAAAGGTTCGATAAAATTCAAAGTTTCTTCTATTAACATATTGTATTTGGCCATTTTTGCGCATTAGAGATGTAGCTAAACGCAACAGTGTTGCAAAGATTATTTATACAAAGTTTAGCCCAAGCAATGTTGCAAAGATTGAAGTGTGTATATATACGGCATAAAAACATTGTATCCAGACGTTTAGGAAATCAGCCATTGTGAAACTTAATCAAGTGTATATCGAAATTACCCCTGATTCGATATTTTTAATTTACATATTCTAAGTTATGGATTTCATTAAACTTGATTGCTAAGAATATACAGGGTTTGTCTGGAAAGTAATAGACTGACTGCGCACCGACAGGATCCGGTATAAGGCCTTCCTAGCTAACAAGCGAGCGGCTGATCAGTTGTCTCCGAGCACCTGGAGAGTCAGGAAAAAGATTGTTTTTGTGAGTTGTGCCAGCCGAAAGTACAGTGTTTGTTAGTCCGAAGGTACGCGATTAAATTCTGTGTACAACACCGTAAATCTTCAACATAAACGTTTGATATGATCAAGGAGGCCAGATGTTGCTTAACAAGAAGGGGTGTGTTTCGATGGCACCAGACCTTTTGGAGGGCCGGGAAAAGGTCGCTGATGAAGATCGTGCTGTTAAACCAGCAACTTAGACAAACACAGAACGTCGACTAAGTATTCCTTTAATTGCCCAAAGTCTTAAATTTATCAAAGTCTGTAGTTCATGACATTGTGACGGAACACTTAAACATGCGCAAGATGTGCGGGAAGATGGTTCCAAAAGTGCTCACTGACGACTAGAACTTACGAGGAGTGCTAAGAAAATTTGAACATGTGTGAAAGTGAACCCAATTTTTGAATAACGCAATCACAAGTGACGAGACATGGATCTTTGCGTATGATGTCGACAGAAGGGATCTAAGCAGCATGCACTTCTGCTCTCAAGACTATTCCGGAGAATGCCTTCCGTGACGCCTTCGTTGCTTGGGAACCTATTTTGAAAGGTTTTAAAGAATTGTAACGACTGGTTCATTAAGTTTTTTTAAATCGACCGGACCTCAAGTGTATTCTTAAATTAATATTAAAAAAAACGATTTTTTGAAAATAAAGGAAAAAATAAAAATTTGAAATTTACCACTAATTGTATCAAAGCAATCTCTTAAAACACCAGTAAAACTAACGGTAAATACATTTTTGCTCTATCCCATTCGTAGGGGCGAGAGAAGTGAGACAATGAAAACACTTGGACCGCGCAGTGAAACTTGCTTAAAAATTATCTTTTATAATAAATTAAGTTGCAATATAAAATCGTGCTTAATCCCCATAAATCGAACTGTAGGTATAGATAACGAAGGTATATGTTATATAACAACGTTGTTTTTATATAGACATATGTTCTTTTATCATTTCAAAACAATTGTTTTATAAGTACCCTTTTGAGTGGTATGTTTTTCTTTATATATCGATTTAAGGTATACAAAAAGTTGTGATACCTGTCTCGCCCTCAAATGAATCAAGTTTGTTTACATCAGTTAAGGTTTTTTAAGTCTGTGCTTTTGATTTTAGCTGCAATTTCTTGCAACTTTCTTTATTATTAATTTTATTCTACCAGGCATGCGATTTTTTGTATGTTATTTTCTATAATTTTCTGTGTTTACGTGTATGCATATTCATGAATATTTTATTGTTTTTTATATTTTTTTTCATCACATTCTTCTTCTTAATTGGCGTAGACACCGCTTACGCGATTATAGCCGAGTTAACAACAGCGCGCCAGTCGTTTCTTCTTTTCGCTACGTGGCGCCAATTG
>NW_017536630.1:1795537-1803645 GCF_001853355.1 Bactrocera latifrons | reverse complement strand
GGGGGTGTTTTTTACGTGGCGGGTCCCAAACCCAGCGCACAACCCTATGTAGGGTTTTCATCACATATATAAACATATTTGAGCTTTGGTTTTCATTTTATCATTTTCTCACTTTTAGCAAATGTTTGTTTTATACGTATCAGGCATATATCGGTGTAAACTTTCACGGCTCTATACAATATTTTATTATTGAGTTTAGGTGTTTAGAAGATGTGTGAAGAAATAATATATCACTTATCACCGAAGCAAATTTAATAAAGCTTCAGTATCTACTTATTAGAAGCTTCGTTAACGAAAAACTTGATATTAACTTTTTACCCTGCTGTGATAACATTTTAAAGGAAAAACAGTTATCTTGAGCAAATGGAGGTCTCAGAATCTGATGTTGAAGTTGAGATAAAAAAATTATTGGTTCACATTGCGTCACAAATGTAATTAATGAACGGAATGAGTCGCTGCTTCCAATGTCATGATCTCAAGCTGGCTAGTATCAAAGTCATTACATTGCAGGCAAGCAACTTCTAGCGAAGGCTGACGTATTTTCCCAATCAGCCCCTTATGTTGAACTATTTTAAATATATCCTCAGAAGTAGGTGAATGGATAATACAACGGCCTTTGCTAAGGAAGTACCTGACAGTAGGTAGATAGTATCAAAAGATAGGGGTAGAGAGAGGGGTAGAGACCACCGAATCAAAAACTTAACATGGAGGACAATATATCCGTATTAACGAAGCGAACAGGGACATTGCGTCACAAATATAGTTAATGAACAGAATGAGTCCTCTAATTGCTTATTTTCATATAACTGTTAATAAAATCGCAAAATGATGAATAGCAAAAACAAATTTGGAAAAACTGCAGACCTTCTGTTCGAATTCAATTTCAAAAGGAATCAGTTTAATAAACCCTAAATGCACTATATTTGTGCTAGATCCTCCAAAGGAATTAACTTCAAATTATTCCTGTCATTATCTTCCTTCGCCAGTCATAACGTCGCTCCCGATGTTATTCAATATGCACCAGTTTCAATTGGAGAGCTCTCATAAGAATCTGCTGAGTCAATTAAAATGTATCGACTCCATCATACACGAAAGAACTAACGCATCACTACAAATCAGGACTTGCTAATCGATTGCTTTTGAGCTTAGATCCTTTCATCACCAATCAAAGAAACTATCATGCAAAAGTAATTCAATTTTATTAAAATCAGTTTTTCATTTAGTTGAGTAACATTCAAAAAATTCCTTTTTTCGTTTATCAACTTTTTTAATTAATATAATTAATTAAAATTTGTTACCCGGAGTGGGAAACGGGATAGGGAGATTTTAAAAAGCTTTGGTCATTCAATAAATAAACCCTCAAGGTACTTACCGATCGAAAAAGAGCTTGAAAATACTGTCGATAATTCTTCGGAAAAGAAAACGTTTCTAATATTTTTTATTAAAAAATAATAGATAATAAGCATTTAGTGTTTGTTATTTGCTTAGTAGCTTGAAATTCTTTACTATGTCGTAATGTTCATGAACAGGGTATATTAAGTTTGCCACAGAGAACGTATCATATAGAAGTAAATATTGAAAACCATATAAAAATATTCGTATATACTTGTATAAGGGATGAGCATGAGGATCGTTCAAAATTAAAAACTTGTTTAGACAATTTTTTTATTAAAAAAAAATATCTTCACTTCATTTGACATATATTATTTTCCTAGGCAACGGCAACTGCTACTAATCCGACTGATCAAAATCAAGTTCTTATGAGGATATTTTTATTTTGTGAAATGTGTTTTTGTAATTTATTCTTAATGATTTGGGCTTTCTTCTCGAAAAGAAGGCTGTCAGTTTCGAGATGACACTACTAGTCTCCCTTTTTCGACTTTAACTCCAATTTATTTAGCTAATATCAGAAGTAATGCATATAAAAATGCAATCGCATGCAGGCCCTCAAAAATTTCATGCATTGCATTTTTGAAAAATGCGTTTTGGGAAAGAGAAAGTAATTGAGGTACATTATTTGGAGCCATTGCATTGATTCAGACGAATACGGAGGGTTAGGCAAGACCACCGTGGAGTAAATTAGCCATGGCTAAAGCCAGTAAACGGCGAGTGAATTCGAAGTAAAGCAGTGGTGAATGCAAACGAAACTGAAGTAACAGAAATCGAAGTAACAGAAACCTAATGAACTCTTTACAGTTTAGTATTTGGTTCCACATTTTAGGACACAAATCTAACCACAAACTGTGGGAAAGGCATTCAATATAATCGAAGAAAATTGTGCAATCATTTGTTCAGTGTTGATAATTAACGCTGCTTTAATTTGCTAATGAGTCTCGCACTGGAAGAAGTGAATGCCGAACAGCGAGCGGTAACGCCTGGCTACTAACATGAACATACGTGCCACAAGTAGCTGCAGCTCAATAAGTATCGACATGCATGGAATTACTGATAAAACAACAAAATGTGTTTAGGTACACATTGGAAAGTGGTGCAGAAAAATTAAATTCGAAATATGAATTAAGAGAAAATTAAATGTATTTCTCGGGGTATAAAAGCGTCAGTGAGCACTGGCAAAACCACAGTTCATTCAGGTCTATCGATCGTTAACACTTAAGCAAAGCTAAAGTACAAACCGTTTTCTGAAGCAATCACTCATAACTAGCTGCGGTACAATGGCCTTCAAGGTAAGCTTCGGTTTCCAAAATGTTTATTAAGGCGCTTCACGGAAATCCGACAATTAATCGAATCCTTTTTTCCACCAATTTAGTTTATCGCTGCATTCGCTTTCTGTTCTGCGCTAGTCGTAGTCAACGCAGCACCATATATACATCACGAAGAGAGCGGCGGACACGAGCATGAGGTACACAGCGGCGGCTCCAGTCATGCATCCATACACTTGGTCTCGCATGACGATCATCATGATGAGCATGGACACGAACATGGTGATGGCCATGATTCGCATGCCGAGTACCATTTCAAGTATGGTGTAGAGGATAAGAAAACCGGTGACTATAAGGAGCATAGCGAAAAACGTGATGGCCACAAAGTAACCGGACATTATGAGTTGATTGATGCCGATGGTCATAAGCGCACTGTCCACTACACAGCTGACAAGCATAGCGGTTTCCACGCCATCGTACACCGCGAACCCACACACCATCATATTGCTGATCACGGACACACCAGCTACTATGGCGGTTATGCTCATCTCGAGGAACATCATGGTGGTGAGCATGGTCATGAACATGGCCATGGACACGGTCATCATGGTCATGAGAGCGGTTTCTCGATCAAACAGGAGCATGGTGTGCCTTTCCATCACGAAGCTCATCATGAAAGTGCTCACGAGGGTGGTAGTGAAGGTGGTCACTAAGTTTGCCTATGGCTGGAACTTAGCATTTAGACGCAAAAATATTTGCGTTGCTCCAAATTTGTTGTGTAATGAAAAACTACTGTTAGGTATAAGTTTAATTTAAGTTTAGCAAAGCATTGAGTGTTTCTGTAAAACCAAAAAAATCCTATTATTTTAGTTGAATTTTTCCTAATGTTAATAAAGCAATTTAAAAATCAAAGTTTCGACTTCAGTTTTCTTTACATAAAAATTCGGTATTTTTTGAAGACCCTTTTTATTTTTAACTTTAATTTCTTTGGAGAATCAATTTAGGTCCAACATTAAAACTGTCCGAAATATATCACAAATATACTCAATAAGATTATAGTCTGGAATTATAGTAAATCCCAGTTTGTTCAAGGAAAGTTTTCGTGTCGTTTGGAACGAGAGTTACAACGTTTTCTTACCAAACCTTCTAAACATGATTCTTTATTAGATGCTGAAACACCTTTATCACACCACACCAAAATTTAAAACTAATGATTACACCGATCAACACGATTTTTGGTTCTGAAATCTACAAATACAAAAATAGGGAAATTTTTTTTTTCGGTTAAAGTTTGCTTTCGTAGAAATTAGAGAAATTTTTCGATTTTTAAGCATAAATGACTGACTTTTATATTTTTTCTACAATTTCACTATTGATTATAATTAGAAAATTTTTTTAGATACAAGTGTCGTTTTTATGCAAGATGTGTGATAATCATTAATGTATAAATGTAAAATAGCAAGAAATTACTGTCTAAAAGTGAATATTTATTGTATTTCTTTTATTCTCATATGACCTCTCGTATCAAAAACCAAATATAATCTCCCATCATATTCTCGTTGTATTGCCCTTGATATCGACGTTCAAAGTCTATCACATCTTGGTGAAAACGTTCTCCTTGCTGCTCGGAGTAGGCCCCCATGTTGTCTGCCATCTTTGATTTATGAAATAAATTAAAATATACTTATCGATGTAGATCAGCCCAACGCAAACTTAAAGAACTAAAGATTAATATATAAGTATTTTTCAATGTCTAGAATCACAATTCACGCATGAGAACAGAGACCCAAACATATTTTTTTTTTTTTTTTTTTTTTTTTTGTTGACCGGTGTTATAATCGAAACTCAAATTTACGTACATCAATTATTGGCAAAATCTAAACCCAGTGCTTCATTTATTTAACCTAAGATCACCTTTTATTTAGCTGCTTACAAAACTTAGATTTTTAATATCGTCTATCTATTTAACTGTTCTCTGATGGTTTTCAACGGAGGTACTGGGGCTGGTAACGTTAAGAAAAGATATAAAATCAGTTGTCGATTAACTTCGAAACCTTCGAACGGCTGACTATTATTTGGATTCTGTTACTAATTAATGTCAAAATTAAGAAGCTGCTGTTTGAAAATTTTCGTAGCTCTCAATGGCTATAATAAGTTATTTCAGCCTCTTGACTGAATTAATTATTTATATAATAAATAGCATATCGATGAGATATAAATTTTGCTGAATCAAGTTCAATCCACAACCCTTGCTATGAGGTGTGCCTATTTCGTATTTATAATACAAACCCCTTTGTATTCTCGGTGGATTCTGAAGGTGTTTTATCTAACACAACTAACGTGTCTTATCTATAATATTAATCAGAGCTGTTCCCGTAACTTTCAGAGAATAAGATCCTCCCTTTGTACTCCATTGAATTATTCAGGGGTTGTGTGGAATCCAAGACAGAATTGCTGAGCTGTCAGAATTGCAAACCAATTCTGATTTTCAATGGTGTCACAGAATCTGATTGGATGTTTGTCTTTTCGAACATACGCAAACCAATATTCGAATCAGTTGTTTACTAATGTGACAAAACTTGCAAATTAACACTTTTGGAAGGAATCCAATTAAAGTTTTTTATGAGTTCCGAATTAAAGAAAAATTTTAAGAAATAGCATTTATTGAATTAATAAAGACGCATTTGTTTCGTTTTTTCATTTTTACGATTTTTCTTGATTGGCGGTCAGAATAGAAAAAAACTGAACGTCATATGGAATTGGGGCAAAATTTATTATCTTTGGCATTAAATTATCTTCTATTTAAACTAAAAAAAAAACAAAAAATTTTAATTTGAAGATATGTATATTTAAAATAAAACTTTTTTAGAATAAAATCAGTTTTTTTTTCAAATTTTAAAATTTTTCATAATTTTACACTTTTTTCATAGTTTAATTTGAACATAAGTTATTGAATAATATAATATGAATTTTTTGTTTCCGATAGAAAAACTTAAAAAAGTAAATTTATTTTTACCTTAAGCAGGCTCCCCCTTAAACACCCACATTTTTTTCCAAAACTCAATAATTAAGACATTTCTAATTTTATTCTTATGTTTTCTTCTATAGAAATAAAATTAGATTAATTCGTAACAATAAATAACTTGATTTCTTAACTTACATTTCAAATATGTATGCGACAATCTTCTTGATTTGATTCTGACCGCAAAACCGATAAAATTGGCTTCCGTGACACCCAAAACCGATAAAAATTCTGTTTCGAATATCAAAATAATAAAATCTGAATTCATGACATCTACTGCTTTTTTTGATCGGTTTCAATTCTATCAGATTCCACAACACCCCAGATTGTAAAAAACGAGTATTTGCATTATATTGATCCTGACAATTAAATTTTCGTTCCACTAAAATCAAAAAATATGGGCAAATTGCTCGGCAATGCCTCCATATTGGAAGTGTTCTGAACAGCAAATTTACACAAATCCGAAGCTAAGCTACCACAAGTTACTTAACCAAGAAATTTTGGAAATGACGTCGCAGAGGAACATCGCCCGATCTCGGCGCAAACGCAGCACTCAACACTCCGGGGAGATGGAGTGAGCGTACTATGCATATCGCGCAGCGACTGTGCGTTGTGACCCGTTGTCACAGCATCAGAAGACCAAGAGCGACGTATACTTGCGCCCGCCAGCAAATTACTGGGTGGGAGATATTGACTGGAGAGTGTGACCGTCAGCCACTGAGCAGATCTGCTAATTAACTGCTAACTAGCGATTCAATGTTCAATGTGCCAATGTTCACAAACAGAAGACACACACTTCCACTTACTCTCTTTAATAGAGTAGATTTTATACCGACGAAGTAGCGAAAAAGCATCTGAGAATTACACGAATATGTGGCATTGAAAGAAATTTACTAACAACCAAAATAGAATGGAGTTTCAAAGCAGCAACAATAAAGGCAAGCAGGTACCTGTATAAAAAGTTGATACTGACGAATCAATGTAAAGTGAACAAAACAAAAAAACAAACAACAGAAAATAAGCGAGTGAATATTTCTGTAGTTAAGAAGCAGTAATAATGTCTGTAATCACCATTTCAAAGGCAAATTTAAGAAACTATGTATCTGATTACAATGTTGTTATGTGTCTTTGACAAAATCAGTAACAATTTGCTCCACAGAAAAGTATACTTCTATTTAGTTACTTATTATTGTTTTAATTTCTTGGATCAGTTTTTATTAAGCAACGGTTATGTGTATTTCAGTGTAATTTAGTTCAAACAAATTTTGAAGTGGCATAATTGCTTGCTATTAGATATTTTGAAGATTGAGGACTTCTACTTGATTTTTGCAGCCGTTTGTTTGATTATTAAAGTCTTAGAAACTCCGAAACAATGATGTCGCCAAGCTAGAAATTGGTGCAATTTTAAAAGGTATGCCAAACTATTTTCAAAAATTAACAGAGGGAACCAATACGAGATAAATTTAGGAACTTCCACGTCCTTGAAAGCGATGGGGGCTCAGAGAAGTTTTGACCCGATTCAACCCATTTGTAGCACGCATACCAACTATTACAAGGAAAGAATTCTCTCTGAATTTCAATTATAATACTATGAGCAAACAAAAGTAACACCGTGTTCATAATTTTAAAATTCTGGTGAATACGTTGGTTGCGGCACTAAGTTAGTCGAAAATTTACGACGGTGCATTATCGTGACCAAGAGTCGTCGGTCCTTAATTCCTGCCTCCTTTTGATAATAGCAATGACGCTTAACACTCAAATAATATTCTTTGTTGACGCATTGGCCGGCCTGAAGATTTCGGAGTTTACCACACAACGGTAATCGAAGTAAACTTTAAACACAATAATACGTTTCACAGACGCTAAAGCAGCACTGATTTTCGAAAAAATTTAGTGATTTTTGAACCAATAGTGCTTTTACTTTTCTTAAGTATAAATGATATTTTGGACTTGATCTCTGACTGCTAATCGTCAATTCTAAAGCATCAATTCCCTTATTTTATTGACTTGTTGATTATCAGTTGATGTTGATGGCCGTCTTCGATGTGGTTCGTCGTCAACGGGTTCTCGACTTTATTTGAATAGTTTGTAGCAATCAAAAACACTTACTCACGACAAAAAATTATCACAGAAGGCCTTTTCCAACATTCTGAACTTTTCGGCACCAGATATTTGATTCCGAACAATAATACTATTGAAAATTCTTTGTTGAATAATATCACTCATCGTAAAAAATGCCGAATTCACTATATGTTCAGGAGGACAAGCATTTAATAAGCACTAATAATTATTATACTCTCGCAACAAAGTTGCTAAAGAGAGTATTACAGTTTTGTTCACATAACGGTTGTTTGTAAGTCCTAAAACTAAAAGAGTCAGATATAGGGTTTTATATACCAAAGTGATCAGGGTGACGAGTAGAGTTG
>NW_017536630.1:1775925-1795339 GCF_001853355.1 Bactrocera latifrons | reverse complement strand
TAAATAAAGATATTAAAATGAAATTTGGCACAAAGGATCGCATTAGGGAGGAGCATATTTGGACGTAATTTTTTTGGAAAAGTGGTCGTGGCCCCGCCCCCTACTAACTTTTTTTTACATATCTCAAAAACTGCTATAGCTATGTCAACCAAAAAACCATATCTCAGGAAGTGCTCCACCGATTTCAATAAAATCTCGATTATCACTTTATCATGCGGGAGTATAGAATCTTCGGTGACAAACGAACTTAGCCCTTCCTTACTTGTTTAGAATTGGAATTGGTCGGGCGGATCTCAAGATATGTGATTTTACCTAAAAGTATGCACCCCCTTCTAATTCAAATATATTCCATTAAAGGCCTCTCATACCATCTCGGGGTAGAATTTAATGTCTCTGGCGTATTTAGATATTAGTTTATGTAGTTTTTAACAGTACCATTATATGAAGAGTGAGCGAGGTTATCTGATTTCATCCCTTTTCGCACTGTCCGTAGGAGTTCTTATAGTATTTGCTCTGGGCGAACACAAGTCCACAGATGACCCTTGTCACTGAGAGAAAGTTTTATATCTTAATTTAGTGCTTAATTATGATACCTGATACCCCCATATACGAACTCGTTCTTTTTTCAATTCCATCAAGATGTAATAATGACGCGGGCGACTTGTTTTTTTTTTAGCCTCTTAAGATACATTTTTAACTGGAGGATTATAAAAGAAGAGCTCATGAAAGACATTTAAATGAAATACTATATGGCTATGTGAGGACAGAACGTTGCCATATAGAACATTCATCAGTAAAAATGACATTTTCAAAATCTCTATCAATATTCTCATGCGCTTGGGCAAGTCGCTTTGTCACAAGTTTTTCAGTCAACAGAGGCTTCTTCATTGTGTTGCACCATTTCAGATCATGAGTATGAAGAAGGGCTCGAGTAGTTTCCTAAGATATATCTAAACCTTTTGCTATTAATTTTGCTTGTTCTTGCCGCAGTGTTAAAGCAGAATTCCGCGAAAACAGATGCACTATTATTTTTTCATCTTTTTTGTTCATTTTTYCTATCGAACCACGTTCTGGTAAATTATCGACATTTTTAGCCACTTTATATTGCTTTATCCACTTCTGTGTAAATGCCTTCGACTTTCTCCTTTCGGGTGAATGCAAAGGAACACAGCCTCGTAGCGCGACGTGTACTTAGCACTCATGGCGTTTAACGTGATTCTCTTCCAAAAGATCAACGACAACTGAACCTTTGTTGACAATACATCAAGGACAAAGCTTCCCTCTATCGGCTAGCGAAGGAATTAGAGCGAAATCTTTCATTAACTGTCGGTAAAGTCGACCACGCTTTTACTTGACAGACTGTAAATACGTATAAATGGATGCATCAAATATATTTTTGTATGGACTTACAAACATCATACAAAGAATAATGTAAGCAGTAATGAAAAAACAATTTATCCCATTCACGAAATTCAGTTTATTTCCTCCAAGCAACTTCCTTGAGAGCAACTGACTTCATTCCGTGTCTCGAAATAAACGTATGATACATGGCTGGGAATGGTAATAAATAAATCATTAAGACTGATTTTTATTGAAGGAATATTTCTTTCCCAGCATATAATCTACTTGGACTTTCCTTTTGTTACAAGAAGTGTTAGCTTCTGAATTAGAAATAATACAAATACGTATCAATTAGGGATTTCATATAGTCTCATAAAATTAGCTAATCGAAAACATAGCGTTCTGAATCTTAAACTTGTATAACCCAACAACAATTTTTTTTTAAACAGGTATTAAAATATATGACTTTGTGATTTTCCGATGCGTTATGACATATTGTGAGTTCCCTAAATGTTGGTTATCAAGTATCATTTATTTTTTTTTTTTCTCAATTTCTAATAATTTAATGTGAAGAGCTATATTCATCTCACCATATTGTCATCCTTATATGGCTGAGTAAAATTGAGTTGGTATATGAAAACCGTTATATGTATATAGACTAGATAGGACCGAAACCTCTTTCTTATTTTGATTTCAAAAATTTCACTTTAAGGGTAATAATTTAAACTAATATCGCCTTTAGTATCATATTAAGTTTGGTTTGAGTAGACTACTTTAAGCTCGAATTTTCACGAAGCTAAACAGTCTCTACACAATAATACACCATAAGCTGGAGACATTGAACACTTGCTTATTATTTTAGTATGCGAAATAAAAATTTTTAGCCGCTTTATAACACTGTGCGGTGCGAGTGCAGTGTTTCCTGAAGAAAAGATATGTTCAGGTCTCTTGGAATTTTCGAAGAGACTTTCAAAGGCAACAAAATTCAATATGTATGCAAATATATTAGCATACTCTAACTAAGCATGAAAAAAATTCGTAAAGTGAATATAGGTTGATGAACTAATTTGCACAGTTTTCCTTTTCGCTGTTTGGTAGGCGTTGTCTTACCTGCAATTACCGAATAATTACATGGTCAGCGGCCTGAGGTACACTTGTTGGGCGATAGGAAAATGGTGCAAAACCGATCGAAACTAAAGTGAAAGAAAGAAAAATGCTTAGGTATAAAAACGCAGGTCAACTAGGAATTAGGCACAGTTCGCTCAGATCTATCACAGCTTGTAGTTAAGTTTGGAACAATGGCTTTTAAGGTAAGCTTAATTTGCATAACAGCTCTAAATATGTTCATGAATATTTAATTACTCCTTTTGGGTTAGGTTTTCGCTACCCTTTCACTTTGCTTCGCACTGGCAGTGGTTAACGCCTCGCCATATGGTCATCATGAACATGGTGGACATGGTGGACATGGAGGGCATGGTGGACATGGTGGTCATGGTGGACATGGTGGACATGGTGGACACGGTGGTCATGAAGGGCATGGCCACGGTGCTTCCAGTCACGCTTCGGTGCACTTAGTCTCACATGACGATCATCATGACCACCACGGTCATCATGGAGGCGGTCACGAACATGGTGATGGCCATGATTCACATGCCGAATACCATTTCAACTATGGTGTTAAGGACAAAAAGACGGGCGATTTCAAAGGACAAAGCGAAAAACGTGATGGCCATAAAGTATCCGGACACTACGAGCTGATTGATGCCGATGGTCACAAGAGAACTGTCCACTATACAGCTGACAAGCATAGCGGTTTCCATGCTATAGTACATCGTGAACCCACACACCATCATGTTGCTGATCACGGACACACCAGCTACTATGGCGGTCACGCTGAGGTCGAATCCCATGAAGGAGGCGATGATGGCGGCCACGGTCATGGACATGGTCATGGGCATGAACACGGTCATGGCCACCATTCTAGCGGTTTCTCCATCAAGCAAGAACATGGTGTTGCTATCCATCATCACGGTGGCCATGATAGTGGTCACGGCCATGGTGGTCATTAAGCTGTTATTTTCTATCTAATAATGTTATGGACTGATACTTGTTGATTTTTTGTAAAAAGTTTTTTGCTTTGTGACGCTTAACTAAAACTCTCATTAATACTTCATTTTATACTAATAAAGCATCTTAAAATTCAAAAGGCTTCAATGTTTTCTACTACAATATGAAAGTTTTTCGGAACTTTTTGGAATGAAGTGATCCAATCAGAACTATTCAATATTTTTGAAATTTAAAACTGGCTCCAGTGACGAGGTCACATAGTATAGCCTTGACTTCGTAAGCAAGCTATTTCGCAATAGCAACAAAAAAACGGCATCAAGTGAACTAGAAATATAATAATTTGGGATATTCATTTAATAGAATTTACAGCACATTAGGTGGTTTGGTGCATAAAACTATGGTAATGGTGAAAACGAAACCGGACAACACAATTATAATTCCATTAGGATTATTTGACTTGACAATTTTTGATGACTTTCCAGTTAGAGAGTCAATGATATTATCAAAATAAAACTTTAGAGAATTTAAGGTATGTCAAATGGGACACAACTCTCTATCAAGCACTTCGGTATAGCCCTGGACAGCAAACTGTTATGGAAGCACAACGTCAAAGAACGAGTGAGAAAAGCGAGCAATGCATATGCTCGGCACGCCTGGAGTTCGTCTCCCTCTCTCATGTTATTGTAAGACATTTTCTGCTCTTCAGTGGTATGACGAACAGACTTACGAAAATTCACCTACCGGAAGCCAATCGATAGGGTTTAGAGGCTCTTGAACTGTTATTAAATCTGCCTCCTGTAGACAAGGAAAAAGGTTGGCGTAAAGGTATGTTCGATATGCGCAATACTCTAAACATTTATACAGATAGCTCAAAAATGGACGATGGAGTTGGTGCGGAGATATATTCTCCAGAGTTTGGCAGCATTTTAAGTTAAAAGACCACGGCAGTATATTCCATGCTGAGTTCTTTGCTATTGCGGTAGCCGCGGAGTTAGCCTCTAATGCACCTGCAGGCAATTTCAAAGTCAACATTTAAGCAAACAGCAATAACCGCAGTAACCTCGTATCGCATATCACCCAGAAGTGTCTTGGAAAGCAGGACAGCAGTGGAGAGTATTGACAACCGCAAGCAACTTCACTTCTACTGGGTGCCATAAAGGCATAGGGGATAATGAAATTGTGGTCGAGATTGCCAAGATTGTTGTACGGTTAACATCGGAAAACGTGGTCAATATTGGGGAAATCCATACATTGTCTATACAACGATATGGAAAGAAGCATGGTAAAGAAAATGAAAACCCGATGGAACGCGATATCTGGGTGCGAAATTGCAAAAGTCAAGTGCAAAACGGTACAACGGAAGTACACAAAACTCCTATTGGCATTCGATATAAGAGACTGTAGGAACTGGTGGCGACACACGTTCGCAGATTGGGACTGATAGATCGGAGAAGACTGCAGGAAATATCTACAGCAAGGCACGAAGGAAACAATGGAGCATCTCTTGAGCCCTACGCTGTAAGCATCTGGGGTCCCCACACTATGATACACTTGAGGAAGTATTGATAATGAGGCCACAGAGTCTGTTAAAATTCACGTCAAGCGCAGGCAACCCATGGGATGACTGCTCCCCATGGTCCTAGTAACTGAACTCCATCTATTATGGCAAAGTACCAAAACTGGTCTATGCGTAACTTAACCTAATCCAAGGTATGCCATATCATGTCGAAAAATGGTCGAAATTGGACCATACCCTCAAATCCCTAGATATCGAAAATCCGGACATGTACATCGGTCTGTATCTGTAAGGTATCTTAATAAAAGTTACGAGCGCCTTTTTCCAGAAATAATATGTTATGGTGCCAAAGTGGATGATATCGGGTTAAAACTGCTGTTGACTTAATAGGGCATATATCAGTCAATTAATAAGATGTCTAAGCAAAGTTAAGTGAACTTGTGATAGTTACACCCCGATTAGTCCAGGAATTTCCCTGCCCAATATATGTTATGTTGAATATGTCGGTCAGTGTGTGAGTTATATGCTAATTTATTGAAAATATGTGCTCAAGTTGTGCACTTGTTAATGTCAAAAGTTAATGCCACAAGCACAGACCCTTTTCTGCTGGCACTACAACCTATGTACAGGTATTTTCGACTTTCCTCCTGACTTTAAACCATTTAGAGTGATGAAATGTGTGATATTTTAACGTAATTAAATGTTTTAGCTGAAAATGAAAGAAAATGGTCTAGGTCTTTCCTTGAGTAATATAATGACTTCCGATTATCTAGTTGACTTTTTCCGGGCTTACTCTAGATTGATTTTAAAATAAATATTTCGGACACAAATCAAAAAGAAAAGTAGAAGAAGAGAAGAAATTTGTTTCGCTTTGATGTACAAAGGTGCTGCTTTACACAAGTGCAATTTTTGACCACATTTTGCAGCAATTGGGACCTTAATACCCTATGAAAAGTAGTCAAGCGGTAGGAAATTGCATGATTTTGAGGGAAAGCTATAAACCCATAACGCAAGATAATGCACTCACAAAAGCTTTTCTTCAATAAATTGAATATTTCATTGGCTATATGATAACTCTAACATAGGGTCCTATCGATTATAACGTTATGGCGGGCTTAGTTTTTGACCACTGGTTCGCTCTGCCCATAGAACACAGCAAACAATGACTTTCTGGGGATGAAATGGGGTCTCAGCAATGGCTAGTAGATCATCGTCAACTTTTAAGAAAGGCCAACTCAAAAACAGTGACATCAAGAAGCCAAGACGAACAACTTCAATAATTATTGAAAGATTTTCAATTATAACTAATTGAGTGTCGACTACTTCTAAGGGGTTTAATATACTTACATACATGTTTCATACACTGTTATACCTTTCTGCGCAGAACGCGGGCAAATCATTGCATTTTACCTGTTTGATATCAAAAATTAAGGTGATCGAATTAAACAATTCGTTAATAATTTTAATAGCATTATATCAGTTAAAAATTGTACTCTGTCACCGGCTAAAAGCCGACCACCTATGACGACAAACTATTTCAAAGAATTTGGTACAAATTTAAAACACTATATTCGTTCGCTTAGAACTCAAATTGCTTTGGCAAAATGTTAACATTTAAATTAGCTGAATACACAGCAAGCCTGTTGACTTAACCTGTTTTTAAAGGCGGTCAAATACAATAAACTTTGTCACTTAATGATTTTGTGTGGTCGCATTTGGCATGCGTGCATATTTTAAAAATTAGTCAAATGCAAATTCGTAACCATATTTTGTTATAAAATGCCTTTCAGATTCAAATCAATGTTGTTTATAATCATGCTAACATCTACAAATCTGCAGTCAATATTTGCATAATGAGCTTATAAATAAACCTTACGAAGTTGTGGTTTTATTTCATTGAACCGATAACAAGGTGAGAGAATAAAAGATAGCCATTTTGGTGAAAAAATACTAGAAAACTTGATTTGAGCAATTTAATGCTAGAGAATTGAGAAATTCAAAACGCTTAAAAGTAAGATGAGCAATCGGCAACTGGAAACAGGGAATGAGCTAAGAAAGCGCTCGCACATTATTCACCAAAAATATTATCTAAATATGTTAATTCCAATTCATTTATAATCGTATATCAATACTAAACATATCTTATTGCTTATACAGTTTAGTGAGAGCATTAATTATTTACTTTTGTATAAGAAAAATTAATGAAACCCACACGGAATTAACTTAATTTATGAGTTTTTAAATCGGCACATGGCTGACAGCACACAAATAAATGGCTAACAAAAACCACAATAAGGCGAAACAAGGCGAAAGACAATACAGGCGGAGAAATCTCGCATGTGGATGAGCTTAGCCGGATTGGGCGGCTTGCTTTGGTCCCGCAACAGGTACTCCCAGTCAAGCACTCAGCTAACAATATAATGCTAATTTAATTTGAACAAATAAATTAAACAGCAAAATGAATCTGAGCAGAATTAAAAATAATAATAATAATAATAAATGTATACCTACTTCAAATCAGACATATGAACAGCAAAAGTTATAACGTCCATTTGGTATACATACATACATCACAAATAATTTATCGTTAATTTGAGCGTTGTCGGACTATAAAACGAATCACAAATTAGACTGTCAAGTGGCGGTAAAATATTACATTATTAATTAAAGTGGCTAAACTTGAATATAGCCAGCATAAAAGGCGAAAGCGTATAAATATTTGTTAAGAGACGCAGTATGCGAGGTGGCGCTTTGTGAGCATGCGCGACTACCGCTTGTAGCAATAGCGTAATACGAATATGTATGTGTTTGTAGGCAAATAAGTATGATGGAGAAGGCGTCACAACACATTTGTGTGGATATGAATTATTCAATTTCTGTATGCTGACAGTTAGGTATGTCGGAATTTGCAATTATACAACGAATGATCGATATTTAATCGAGGAAGAGAATTAAAAACGAAGTTGAATTATAAAATCAAAAAATCTATGTGTATTTTTATTATTAAGTTAATAGGTTTAAGCTTAGTTTACTTAAGTAATATACAAAATTGTATGGTTTTCATTCAATTTGGAATACTGGGTGTGAGATTTTTGTCCCTGAGGACATAAAATCAAACATTAGGGACAAAATACTCGCTGTACCCTCTAGATGGTTGAAGAGAAGTAAATCCAAAAAGTTTCGGCTTCTTCTTAATATTATGGGCTAATAGGAGTTCTAGAGGTTGGAAACTACCTCCGTGTGAGAGTATTTTAATGGTAGAAATTCATTTGTAGTTATGCCATTGTTTGACCGCTAGTAGAAAATGCGTTCTTGATGTTAGTAGGGAACTGGGGTCCAACGTAAGTTCCTTAACGGGGAGTGTCAAAAACGAAAGTCTATAATATTTTTTTTTTATACCCTGAACAGAGTATATTAAGTTTGTCTCGAAGTTTGTAACACCCAGGTTAAATGATAAGTATGTTGAGCTGAGTCGATTTTGCCGTGTCCGTCTGTCTGCTTGTATATATACGAACTAGTCCCTCAGTTTTTAAGATATCGTTTTGAAATTTTGCAAACGCCATTTTCTCTTCAAGAAGCTGCTCATTTGTCGGAACTGCCGATATTGAACCACTATAACATATAGCTGCCATACAAACCGAACAATCGGAATCAACTTCTTGTATGGAAAACTTTCACATTTGACAATGTGTCTTCACGAAATTTAAAACAGATTATTTTCTAAGGCAACAATGGAATCTCCGAAGAAATTTTTAAGATCGGTTAACTATAGCATATAGCTACCATACAAATTGAATGATCGCAATCAAGTTCTTGTATGGAAAACTTTCACATTTAACAAGATATATTCATGAAATTTAGTGCAGGTTTTTTTTAAGGCAACAAGGTAATCTCCGAAGAAATTTTTAAGATCGGTTAACTATAACATAATAAATGCACCTGTGAAGGGTATATTAGGTTCGGTGCAGCCGAAGATAACGTTTTTTTCTTGTTTTATCTTGAAACATTACCGTTTTTAAATAAGTTTCGAATTATTTTAGCTCGGGTTTGACTCTCGTGAACAACTTATGTTACTAATGATTGTCCAGCTTTAACCAATGCTCTACGTGTTTCCATAAATCGTACTGTTAATCTGTCAAGCGGTTTGTACATCTCTCTAACTCTGCGTCATATTAATCATTCGTAGATATGTATCTGTTTATATGTATCTGTAAAAGATTTGTACGTGTCTACGTATGATCGGACGTCCGTCAATCATCTGGTATGTGGCTTGTCAAACGGTTGCTAACAAATGGCGAAAKCAAACACTCGGCCTCTTGACACAATGTCCATCAGTCATTTTGTTTGCTAATCACATGTTGTAAAAAATTGTACATACGCTTATAAAATGCCTTGCGCTGTGCGTAAATACGTATAAGTCAAATATTGTTGTTATTGCCACTCTACACAGTCATTGCATTTGTTGTTGGTCTGACTATTTTTAAAATATTTTGCCGCTTAATAGACATTCGTTTTGTCCATAATTCAGGCGGCATACTGACATGTTAAGCTGTGCTAAGCCGCCACTTAGCACAGTTTGAAAAAACACAAACGTTACAACAAACAACCACGTATAAATATATGTGTATGCGAGCATTAGCTTGTATGCTTCTCTTCATCGCCGGTCAACTTTAAATCGCGTTTGCAGGACCATATATCGTACTTTTCTTCACTCACTTCATCTTTATTTGCTCATTCGTGCAGTAGTCGCTGCTAGCAGTATACTACTTGTATGTATGTATATAAATAAGTAGGTAAGTGCGCAAGAAACTTAAAAATTAGCCACCATTAGGCCACATATCAATCACAACGTCTTATTTGACAAATGATTGATGCCTTTCTGCTGATTTCGTCATGCACACACACAAACCCTCCTTTAAACCCATATACATATATATATTTGAACATATTTTGAAAGGCATAATGCGCAATCTAAATAATTTTTTGCTTCGTTCGCGTGCTTTTTATGCGTGCGTTTGTTTATTTTGTAATTTAGTTTAACATTTTATTGATAATTTGCGTTTAGATATTATTCACGCTACAATTTTCGTTAAATTCATTTCAATTTGGAAGCTAATAACTGCTGCTGAGAGCTTTGATAGCTTAAGGTCATTTCTCTTATAGCCAATTTATAAGGCATACATGCTTATAAGGTTGTTAATCTATAAAATTTGTAATTACATATTTAAGGTGAAAAATACTGCATGAGTTTACAGCGCTTTTGAGACTTTTTAATTGAAAGAGTTTGCATTAAAAAAATAAATTTTCATATTTTAATTACGATGTTGTGATTAAATTGAAATTAAAATTTTTATGTTTTACTATCAAAGAAGTAGGCATAAGGGGTTAGGTGGGTTTGAAAATTTCCAAAAATCGATTTTTTTTTTGTTTGCTTTATTAAATTCTACAATACCTCTAGAATATAGTCCTAAATTTTAAGATTGATCTGAGTAATAATTTCGGCGATACAGCGTTGAGAACTTGTGCACTCAAGGCTAGCTGCGCTAAGTGCCCTGTCTTTAAACGCATTTTTCTCGAAACTGTGTTTTTGAAGTCGGTGGACATGATTTCTCGAGAAGTTATCGACCGATTTAGTTCGTATTGTCTACACGTTTTTGAAATAATATTATCTAGTTATTGAAGGAAGGATTTTTTCTTGTTTCATTGCAACTTATTTTTCTGACCAAAAAATGCCGAAAATTTTACCAAAAATTAGATTTTTTGTTCAAAGTCCGAGAAAAGGAGGACAATTTTAATATTTTTTTATTTGCTACGTTCAAAAACGAGATTTAGATATGTACTAACAGAATATGCTTAGTTTTATAATTTTATATGAACCAGTAATTAACTTATTTATTATAATTTTTATCCACGACGAGAGCACTTTTTTGAGAGACACCCAGGGAAATGCGATCTCAACGGCGGAATTTTCAACATTTTTGTGTCGAAACTATTATATATTCCTTCGATATAACATATTACATTTTTCAAATATATCATTTCTTGTATTAAAAAAAAAAATCGTAAAAATACCTTTTTTTTTGTACCTCTGAAACCCACCTAACACCATAAGCGATAAAATGTTATTTCTAAAACAAATTATTTTTATTTTTTAATGCTTAGAATAAAAAAAATTTATTTTTATTTTTTAATGCTTAATTATATGTTTTTTTTTTTAATTTTTAACAAGTTTTATTTTTTTCAATCCGGTTTTTTTATTATTTTGTTATCCCACATTTCCAAAAACGTGAACTCAATTATTATTTAATGCAAGTCTTATTTTTGGCAGAGAAGCATTTATTACCTTTATTTTTTTATATACTTAAGGATAAATGTAGTATTAAGGATTAAAATAAATGTATTATCTTCCCAATTGATTTGTTTACAGTTTAGCAAAACAAGAAAAAATGTTGGCTTCGGCTGCACACTTCACAGAAGCATATGGTGGTCCGATCTAAATAATGTAATTGGAGCTTGTAGCAATAACATAAATAACATTCGATGGCAAATTTCAAGAATATACCTTGTCAAATAAAAAAGTTTTCCATGCAACTACATAATTGCGATCAGTCAGTTTGAATGATAGCCATATGATATAATTTTCCAATCTGAATAATTTCTTCGAAGATTGTAGCGATACTATGAATAAAGATACAAATAATTGAGGAATGCACCGCGACCTTAGGTCTATTGTGCCCTCTTCTAACTCACAGGGACTCACTTAGCCCCAGCATATTGATGAAGTCCAATACCCTGGTGGGTGCTAACGAGGCGATGTGATCCCTTTCCAGATACATGGATCCAAGGGCCTTTGACCTGCGCCTACAGACTGCGACGCAGTCGATTAGCAGGTGCCCCGGGTTGCAGGCTCCCTGTCGGAAAACCCACAGTTAGCGCAAGATGATAGCCCCATGTTAGATAAATGCCCTTTCAACTTGCAGTGGCCAGTGTAAAATGCGACCAGGAGCCTAAGCTTTTCCCTTGGCAGGTTTATTATCGATTTGAACCTCTTCTGTTTATACCCCCCAACTAGCAGCTTAGCGTGTCACATACCATGCGCTCGCTGCCAATGCCTTTCCCTGCACACTCTTTCTTCCTTATGGAGCATCTATCTCCTTCACAGTATGAGGACCCATCCCAGTGAACGGTTCGGGCCCAACCATATTGGTGTAAGCTGCAGAGCTGGCAAGCTCATCAGTCAGCTCGTCGCCGGCTATACCGCTATGACCAGGCACCCAGATCCGGTGCACCTGTTTCTTTTCAGCTAGGTTGTTCAACCGTTCTCTACTCTCCTGCACTAGCAGCGATTTGATGTGGTAAGAGGAGATCGCTTTTAGTGCCGCTTGACTATAGCTAAGTATAACTATTCGCTCATTGCGATAGTTGCGGTGGAGGTTTATCTCTATACACCGACTTAAGACCAAGACTTCGGCCTGAAAAATGCTCGGAAAGCTTCCCATCGGTATGGAGAGCTTGGTACGTTGACCTGCGATACCTGCACCGATTCCGTCCGACGTTTTCGAGCCGTCGGCGTACCACTTCAATGTGCTATCCCTTAGCTGTTGCTCAAGAATGGGATCGTTCCACTCACTCTTGCTGCTGAGTTTAACCTTAAACTTCTTCGTATATTTAATATTTTTGGTGATACCGTCCTTCAGGAGGAGGGCAATTGGAATGTTGCCACTTATCATCTCCATCCTCAGGGACGAGACTACCTTGCCTTTGCCACATGCCTCTGTTGTTATCTGCAGAAGTGAGGTCTTGGCTACTTGACCTATCACTATATGAATGAGTGTGAGTTCCAGCAGGACCTCCAGAGCTGCCTTCGGGCAGGTCCGTCAGGCATACATATGCTAGCCGCTGAAGCTTCGATAGTTGGGTTACTACCGAGGCCTGCGACGCTATGGAGGCCCAAGACACCGCCCGTATGTAATTATCGGTCGCACAATCATGGTGTACAGCCACCTAACGATCCTTGGCGTACAGCCCCAGGGCTTTCCCGTTCTGTTGCTTTGACTAACGTTCGGTTCACGTGCTGCTTCCACCGCAGGGTAGAATCCAGCATAAGACCAAGGTGTTTAACCTTGCTAGTCATCTCGATCTCCCTGCCCCCAAGTGTGAGATTCCTGAGGCCGGGTAGAGACCTGCGCCTCCTAAAAGGGACTACGGTCATCTTTGAGGGGTTGATATTTAATTCATCTCCCCTGCACCACCCCTTTACCAGATTTAGACCTCGTTGCACTAGGTCACAGAGAGTATCCTCAAATTTGCTTCCTGCTATAATCTCAATGTCGTTCGCATACCCCTGGTAGCGGGTCCCATTCTCGGTTAGCTAACAGTTCGTCCACAACAACGCTCTATAGCAGTGGTGATAGCACACCTTCCTGTGGGCACCTACCCAGACAAATCTTTGTACCACCTGCTGTGGTCTCAGCGATCCTGGTGCTCAGCACGGCCTCTATCAACCTACGCACTGGTGCCGCCACATTCCTTCTCTCCAGCGCCCTGGCTGCACTGCTGTGAGATGTGTTGTCAAAGGCACCTTTTACGTCTAAGAAGGCACATATCATCACCTCCACTTTCTCCAGTGAACTCTCTATCTCAGAACTCTGGTACAGAGCCGAACTGGTGGATCTTCCCGCTCTGTATGCATGCTGAGCAGCATGCAGGGGTGCAGTCTTCAGCGCCTTCGACTTTATATCATGATGTATGATCTTTTACATAGTCTTAAGTAGAAAGGAGGTTAGACTAATTGGGCTAAAAGATTTAGCCAAGGAATAGTCCTTCCTCCCTACTTTGGGTTTGAATATCACTTCAGCCGTCCTGCATGGGACAGGGATGTACGCCATCGCGAGGCTCTCCCTCGCTCTCCGAACAAGGTGTGGTAGCAAAAGCTGTTTACCTTGTTGCAAAAGCGCTGGGAAGATGCCGTCCATCCCTGGAGACTTGAATTTTTCAAACGAGGCCATTGTCCACTTTATCGAGTCCACAGTGAATAATTGTCTAGCGATTACCCAATCGAAGCGGGATGGCCTATGTTAGCTCACAGGTAGACAACGGTCTACCGGAATGGTTTCAGGGAAGTGAGCAAGCAGAAGCTCTATCGCTCTGTCCTCCGCGCTGGTCGTAAATGTCCCTTCACTTCTTATGATAGCTAGCACTGTGTCAGTCTTGCCACTAGCCAGAGCCTTGTGCAGCCGAACCGCTTCTGGTGTGGAGGAGACCTTTCCACAGAATCTCCTAAAACTAGCTTGTTTTGCTGACCTAATCTCCTTATTGTAAAGGGTTAGGTTGATAATGTATTCTTTCCGGACCCGTTTTGCCTTGTTAAATAGACTACGTACCTTTTCCTGAGGTCTGCAAGCTACCTTGTCCACCTGTCTGTGGGCACTATTAGGAGGCAGCTACCGTTGTAAGCGTTAGTGATAGACCCGTTCAGTACTGACACTCCACTCTCTATTTCCGAACCCGTAACGCTATTGTCGGTTTGTCTCTCCCTATTCAATTCCTCCCGTATCTCTCCCCTGAAGGCATTCCAGTTAGTCCTTCGAGGATTGCGTCTAGGGGGAAGTTGTCTTACTTCCACCTTCAGTGCGAACCTTACAATTCTGTGCTCTGACAGGGAGGGCTCCGTTAAGACCATCCATCTTGAGACCCATCCGTTTGCATGCTTATTGCTCAAGGTAATGTCCAGCACCTTCCTCCTGCCGTGTTATAAAAGTGGGTTCGTAGCCCACAATTTCTATCGCGTTTGCTAGCTAGTACATATTCTAATAGAGACTCACACCTTGAGTTCCAGTCCGTGCTTCCCCATTCAACATGGTGAGCATTCCAATAATGGGGGGCAGCCTGTACCTTTTGAAGCACTCCACTAGCCTGTCCAGCACATCAGGGGGTGCTGCTGCTGCCTCCCCTGGGAAGTAGGCTGATGCCAGACTAAGTCTTTGCCTTCCCAGTCCCTGGCCTGTACCGCCACCAGATCCTGCGTCAGGAACTCTGAAATACAGAGGAACTCGATATTATTCCTGACCACTATACACGTTCTAGGTCGCTCACTAGAGAGGTCACAGATTAGGTTCTGGTGTTCCGACTTGAGGCCTTTGACCTCTCCTTTGCAGACCCAAGGTTCTTGGATCAGCCGAATGCCCAGCTTATCCGTTATGAACCTGCTTATGACAGCCGAAGCTTATGACAGCCGAAGCTGCCGCGGCGTGATCCAGGTTCACCTGGGCAATTTCCACTTCGACGGCCATTGAAGTAATGGCTCGAGGGGGGCATGTCCACATCCCCTCCGTCGTTCGCACTGCTGTCCGCATGGTCACCTAGTCCCTCGAGGAGTTGCTGGGTGGAGGGTAGGTGCTGATGGTTGGCCTCCGGCCGCTCTCGTGCTGCCGCCCTTCGGTCTTTTGGAACTAGGGGCTCCTGCGGCGTGATCTGACCACTCTTCTGCTTTACGGTCTGTGCATAGGTGACTGCCTTTCCGTCACCACGCGTTTCGGGCAGTGATGCACTGACCTGGCCACGGTACGACCGGCTGCCTTGCGCACAATCAGACGCGGTCTTGCCACGCTCCTTTGTTGGGGAAGCCCTGCTAATTGGGTATCTTCTCTAGGGCAGGAATTCCGCCACTTCGGGGGTTTCCGTCTCGGAGGTGCCGCAGGTACCATTTGAGGCTGGCACCGCTCATGCCCTTCCTACGAGGAACATCGCACCCGCCGGGTTTGTCCGCTGTTGGGAGAGGTCTCTGCCCTCCCCTCCTGCGCCTCCTTCTCCTTCAGACTCTCCCGAGTCTGAGCAGCTTGGCTTACTACGGGGGGTCCTGGTTGAGCTGCGTCCGCGGTCGCAGTTGTTGTTGTACGCCGGGCGCCGCTACAAGAGGGATTCGGCCCGGTGTTGGGATGGTTCCGTTAGAATACAGCCGAATTTTCCTCCTCGCTGCAAATCATCCAATGGGCACGCGTCGCATAACACCCTGGATTAGGAGGTGGTGCGACTAAGCCTATGCACCGCGGCAAGGTGCCTGCCATTCGCAGGGTTATGCTATGAATATTCATCTATAACATATTTTGTGAGAATACCTTATCAAATAAAGAAGTTTTCAATACATATACTAAAGTGATCAAATTGAAAGGTGAATTCTTATTTCATCTCCTTCAAAGTAATTCCCTCCCGTTGCTTATGCCAACGAATTTTCCAGTATTCAAAGCACTTGAAAAAATACTACTTCGTGATTGCCATCAGAGCAGAAGAAATCACTTCTTGAGCATCAAAAAACGACGCGTTTCTCAAATATTGCATGTGCTAAATTTCAGATCGATACCTTAAATGCTGAGACTATAGTTCACGTATATATGTATGAACAGATCAAAATTTTAGTCAGGAACTCTATTATTTTATTAAAATATTCAATATTATAATTATCATGATCCTCAAAGAGCTTATTCAGAATTTTAAAATTATAACGATGAATTTTGTGAATATAGAAGTAATATCCCGACAAATACACATGTCTTAACTTATAAGGCGGAACTTGGATCTAACCACTAGATGAGTGTAATTTACGGGAGGAAGGGCGAACTATTATTAAAAAGAATTAGATTCCAAAACCTCTTAGGTATCAACAGGTAACGCTAAAATAACTTTATGAACAATTTAAGCCAATTAATTACTTCAATCTGTCACTTATTGTATCTAAGTTAAATGCGCTCCAAGCAAGCTTTCTGAGCAACATATAATATATTCATTTTTCACTGCCATATGTATTTAAGATATGAATTTTCATGTTTCAAATAAGTGTTTACTATGTTTATGTTTATTACATATTATTACTACAGTAACTGTAGTTTCCATGCTCAATTTTTATAAAGCTAAATTCTCCAAGAAAAGAGAAAACATTGAACAAAAATTTGAGATAAGGGCTAGGATAGCGATAACATGGGAGATAGAGACAAATATGGTATAATATGCATTCATAATATATATGAACATATGTATATGAAAAGATACGGAATGTAAGGACTAATTAAAAAATCTAAGAAGGAATACAAAAATCCAAAAAAAAAAAAATTATATAAAAAGTGATAAATATTTCCAGAAGTTCGCCTAATTTCTTAACACAAAGCAATACTTTTTTCAATAATCTGCTTTTATTTTTATAAAACTTCCATCTATGTATGTATTTCTAATGAAGATATATTTTTGGGTGAAAGATAAATAAAACTTATATAATATAAGGTGGAACTTGCAAGAATTGAATACATTCACTCTTTCTACTTGCAACATACTACAAGTAGTCGTAAGCACATAAATGTCGATCAACATGTGGGCCAATCAAAATCCGTGATCATCGGAAATTCTATCGAAACTGTACGTGAATTTGTCAAAAATCAGCCGAAATTATCATTGAAATTCATGGAAATGGAATTGAGCATCTCCAAAACATCGATTTATCGCATTTTGGCCGATCATTTGGGCTTACGGAAGGTGTGTGCACGGTTTGTTCCTCACAAATTAACTGACGACATAAAATTGCTCCGAATTCAACATTCGAAGGACATCATTGTGACCGATAGTTTGACCAAAAATGATATGGCACCGTACGAATTCTTCCTTGTCGAGAAAATGCATTTGCCCTTGAAAGAAAAGCGTTATGCAGACGTAGAGGCCATTCAAAAGGCTTCCACCGGCATACTGGCGACCAACGAGCTGTATTGAAGCTGAGAGGATACTATTTTGAATCAAATAAGTTGATTTTGCCGAAAAAAACATTTATTTTGTTTTTTTTTTAAGTCCTGATTGCTTAGGAAATCATTAGGAAACCATACAAAGTGGTGGTCATTAATAATTTTTTCAACGAAATTGGAATGATCAATAATGATGTAAATAAATTTGTGGCGCCGAAAGGTAAGGTAAAGCTCAGTTTATATCCTTGATGTCAGTACAAATGCCCTTTGTAGTATCACATCTTCGGTGCAACCGAAGTTAATCTTGTTTTTCAAGTTCATTGACAAACTTTATTACACAAATGTTAGCTGTTCTTAATATTATATAATTTGAGTTTAGACCTAATTGTCTTCTCCACTCATTGTTACATAGTTAAGTTTTTAATTAGGCAGGTTAGTTAGGGTTATTTTTTGGAAAGGTTGTGTTATATATTCGCAATTACCATTTTATTAACCACATTAAAGTACTTTAAATATCTAAATATTGCAGTATATGTATTGATTATATATATTTCAAAATTAGGACCTGATCGTTCGTATAAACACTTTGCACGTATTACGTCCCAACTATAGTTCTGCAGTTTTACCTACAGCGGTGGCAATAATTTACACCCAACTTTATGTGGGCAAATAAATCTACTTGCGCACTATTTTACATATTGCAGTTGTACTATTTAAGTAGACAGCCATAAATAAATTCGTTGCACATGTACGAAACACATACGCAGGAATATATATGTACATATGTATATGTGCATAAATTTACAAGTGCGCATGTGTGTGCATAAAGGTATAAATTTAACTGGCCATTTATTATATTTTTTATGTGAATTATTGCGTAGCATAGCAAGCCTAGATTGGCGGGGTGAACGAAGCAGGCAGAGGAGGAAGGTCTATCGCGTTATATAGTGGTAGCAGCGACGCATTTAATCGCTTAAACAAATAAGTAGGAAACAACACTTATACCTTCATACATATAACTATGGTACAACAATAATTTCTACTAGGCAAATGCGACAAACGGTGCTACACCTCCAATAACAAAAATAACAACAATGCCGGCTAGCAGCTGCAACCAACGCTATTGGCAATGGGCCGCAAGTCGCATGGCGTCCGCTGCTGCTATGTGGGGTTTGGTTGACAGGGTATTGCGTTTTTGGTTGTTGTTGTTGGTAACATCGTCTCTCAATGGCACTGTAAATTATGTTTTATTATGCAATAAAGTCACCCATAAAAATGTTGCAATAAATTAAATTAACTACTAAAATTGCAGATTTCATTCATTCGGTCGCTCATTCGAAGTTCTGCCGTGTATGTACATATGTCGATTGTGGTAATGGTTGTTGTATTTTTATTTATTACTATATTTTTGCAATATATGTATAGGAACATGCTCTGCAATTTGGTAGCCCTAGTCTACCCATAATGGTGGTTTTGACGTAGCTGCTATCCTGGCCACGCACTCACACTGCAGCATATGAATGTTGTTATAATACACATCAGCATAAATATTCGCGAATATTGTCAAGGCACAACCCTCCATATCTTCTTGACACTTTCGCGATTGCTCCCTCCTGTCAATATTGTATTTGCATTTGACCCCACTATAAAAAATATTTTTTTACAATAGTTATAGAACTAATTTAATATATTTTATTATTAATATATTCATTTGACGAACCTTCGGTGATGATTTTTTTTTTTTTTTTTTTTTTTTTTTTTTTTTTTT